>NC_092140.1:66587555-66890585 GCF_043159975.1 Macaca nemestrina
CATTTTTAACGCAGTTTCATATGACTACGAGAGCTCATATATTTCTAGAGTAGTTATATTCAGCTACTCTATTAAAAAATAGATTTTGGACCCTACGTTACTGATATTTAAGTACAACCGGGAGAAAATGTAACTAAAACCTAATTATTTGAGCTGGGCATGGTGGCACATGCCTGTAGTCCCGGTTACTTGGGAGGCTGAGGCAGGAGGATCTCTTGAGTCCAGAAATTCTGGACTGTGGTGCTCTGTGCCAATCAGGTGTCCACACTAAGTTCAGCATCAATATGGTGACCTCCTGAGAGCAGCAGACCACCAGATTGCCCAGTGAGGGATGAACCGGCCCAGGTCAGAAACAGAGTAGGTTAAACTCGCATGCTGAACAGTAGTGGGATTGTGCTTGTGAATAGCCACTGTACTCTAGCATGGGCAACACAGTGAGTCCCTGCCTCTTAAAACAGAGCAAAATAAAACAAACGTAATTTTTTGAAACTGTCATTTTACTGTTTAAAAGACAACAACAAAAGGTAAAGTGTTAAGCCAAAACAATTTGGAAAAAAATACTGTTAAACTTTACAGTTTCTTATGGATATAAAGGTGGAATATAATAAACTTTCTTTCTTTTTAATTGTTATTGCCTGTTTTCTGAGAATGCAAACCTTATGTGTTTATGGCTTTACAGCTATCAGTATGAAGCTATTAACTGAATATTTTGGTTTCTGTTGAAAGATAAATATTTTAAATGAGAGAAATTATTGAACTGCAGATACTAAAGCCTCTATTAGTATTTTACATAAAAAGAATCAGTATAGTTTATTCCTTAGATTAATTTTCTGGGCTTGTTATTATATCTTAGAGTATTGCCAGGTTAGTTAAGTAAAAGATTTTTAAAATGATGATGTTTATCTTGGTATTCCCTTACATATCTATACATGAAGAAAGGCCTTAATACAAAGGAAGGCATCACATTGACAGTAGGCGGAAGTTTTAATTTTTATGATTCAGAAAGCTTTTTAAGAGTAAAACTCAATTTTATCATTTAGATTGGTGATGGATTTCTAGTTCTTTTATTAGAGGGGGCGGTATATGTCTGAAAGGAACAGGTGCAGTTTATTTCAGCCTCTATTGTATATTAAATTTCATAAATAATAATTGACATAGTTTGGGTATTTGTTCTTGCTCAGATCTCCTGTTGAATTGAATGCTGAAGGTGGGGCCTGGTGGGAGGTGTTTGGCTCATTGGAGTAGATCCCAATGAATTTGGTGCTGTCTTTGCAATAGTGAGTGAATTTTCATGAGATCTGGTCATTTAAAAGTGTATGTCACCTCTGCCCACATTCTCTTTCTTGCTCCTGGTCTCACCATGTGATGTGCCGGTTGCCCCTTCACCTTCCGCCAAGCTTCCTAAGGCCAACCCAGAAGGCAAGCAGATGCTGGTGTCATGCTTCTTGTGCAGCCTGCAGAACCATGAGCCAATTAAACCTTTTTTCCTTAGAAATTACCCAGATGCAGATATTTCTTTATAGAAATGCAAGAATTGCTTAATACAGAAAATTGGTAATAAAGAGTGGGGCATTTGCTGTAAAAATATCTGAAAATGTGGAAGGAACTTTGGTACTAGGTGATGGGCAGAGGTTGGAAGAATTTGGAGAGCTCAGAAGAATATGGGAAATAAGGAAAAGTTTGAAACCTCCATGAGACTGGTTAAATAATTGTGACCAAAGTGCTGATAGTAATATGGACAGTGAAATCCATGCTGAGGAGGTCTCATGTAAATGAGGAACTTATTGAGAACCGGGAGCAAAGGTCATGCATGCTATGCCTTAGCAAAGAATTTGGCTGCATTTTGCTTCTGCCCTTGGGATTTGTGGAAGGTTGAACTTCAGAGTGATACAGGGTATCTGGTGGAAGAAATTTCTAAGCACCAAAACATTCAAGATGTGGCCTGGTTTCTTCTAATTGCCTATGTTCCGGTGTTGGAGCAAAGAAATTTATATTTGAATAGGAAGAAAAGCATAAAGGTTTGGAAAATTTGCAGCCTGCCCACATGGTAAAGAAAAAGCTTTTTTCAGAGAGTAACTCAAGAAGGCTGTGGAGCGACTACTTGCTAGACAAATTTGCATAACTAAAAAGGAGCGGAGAGTTAATGTCCAAGACAATAAGGGAAAAACCTTGAAGGCATTTCAGAGACCTTTGGCAGCCCCTCCCATCACAGGCCCAGAGGCCTAGTGGGGAAGAATAGTTTTGAGGGCCAGGCCTGGGGCCCTGCTGCTCTTTGTAGCCTTGAGACACTGCTCCTTGCTTCCCTGCCACTGTGGCTCCAGCCTCAGCTCAAAGGGGCCCTGGTCCAGCTTGGGCCACAGCTCCAGAGAGTGTAAGCTGTAAGTCTTGGTGACTTCTATGTGGTGTTAAGCCTGTGGGTGCACAGAGTGCAAGAGTTGAGGTTTGGTAGCCACTGCCTAGATTTCAGAGGATATATGGAGAAAGCCTGGGTGTCCAGGTAGAAGACTACTGTAAGGGCTGGCAGAATCCTCACATAGAACCTCTGCTAAGGTAGTGCCAAGGGGAAATGTGGGGTTGGACCCCCTACACCGAGTCCCCAATGGGACACTGCCTAGTGGAGTTGTGAGAAGGGGGTCGTTGCTCTTCAGACCCAGGAATGGTATATCCACCAGCATCTTGCACCCTATACCTGGAAAAGCCACAGACACTCAATGCTGGCACCTGAGAGCCGCTGTGGGTGGTGCACCCTGTAAAGCCACAGGGGCAGAGCTACCTAAGGCCTTGGGAGCCCACCCCTTGTACCAGTGTGGCCTGGATTGGGACACGGAGTCAAGAAGATTATTTTGGAATTCTAAGATTTAATGACTGCAGGCCAGGCGCGGTGGTTCACACCTGTAATCCCAGCACTTTGGGAGGCCAAGGTGGGCGGATCACGAGGTCAAGAGATTGAGACCATCCTTGCCAATGTGGTGAAATTCTGTCTCTACTAAAAATACAAAAATTAGCTGGGCATAGTGGCATGTGCCAGCTACTCAGGAGGTTGAGGTAGGAGAATCACTTGAACCTGGGAGGTGGAGGTTGCAGTGAGCCGAGATTGTGCCACTGTACTCCAGCCTGGTGACAGAGCGAGAGACTCCATCTCAATTAAAAAAAAAAAAGATTTAATGACTGCCCTACTGAGTTTCAAACTTGCCTATGGCCTACAGCCCCTTTGTTTTGGCTGATTTCTCCTATTTAGAATGGGAATGTTTACCTAATATCTGTACCCCCATTGTATCTTGGAAGTGAATGACTTGTTTTTGATTTTACAGGCTTGTTGGTAGAAGGGACTTGCCTTGTCTCAGATGAGACTTTGCACTTTGGACTTTTGAGTTAATGCTAGAATGAATTAAGACTTTGGGGGACTATTAGGAAGGCATGATCATAGTTTGCAATTTGAAAAGGATATGATATTTGGAAGGGGCTAAGGGCAAACTGATACAGATTGGATATTTGTCCCCACCCAAATCTCATGGTGAATTGTCATCTCTAGTGCTGGAGGTGGGGCCTGGTGGGAGGTGTTTGGATCATGGGTCCGATCCCTCGTGGCTTGGTGCTGTCTTTGTGATCGTGAGTGAGTTTTTGTAAGATCTCATCATTTACAAGTGTGCCTCCCTCGTCCCCTCTCCAGCCAACACACACACTTTGGCTCTGGCCGTGTGACATGCCTGCTACCCCTTCACCTTCTGCCATGATTAGAAGCTTCTTAAGGCCTTCCCAGAAGCAGAGTAGATGCTGGTGCTATACCTCCTGTACAACCTGCAGAACTGCGAGCCAATTAAACCTCTTTTCTTTATAAATTACCACGCCTCAGGCATTTCTTTATAGCAATGCAAGAATGGGCTAATACAATAATATGAAAGAAACACCCGAAAGAAACACCCAAAAGAAAGTTAGAGCCACTGATATCACCTGGAGTCCCTCTGCAGGGCTAAGTAGAAGTTTAGCTCATTTGAACAGAAGTCTGATAGAACTTTCTACAATGACAAAAATGGCCTATGTCTGTCTTGTTCATTACAGAAGCTGCTTACCACATGTGGCTGTTGAGCACTTGAAATATTGCTAGTGTGATTAGGATTTAAATTTTAATTAAAATTTAAATAGCCACATGTGTCTAGAGGCTACCCTATTGGACAACACATCCTTAGAGATCAGAAAAACATATTTCTCGTGCACTTGTTTTGAGCCTTTGTACTCTTGAGTCTGTACATGTGGCTGCCCTTTCCAGCATGCTATGAATTTCTGAGGAGGTGGACAAAGTGTTGTGTCATTGTGAAGCCTTAATATGGGACTCAGGAGAGAAGATCAGAGTACATGTTAAATGGATTTGAATAGTAAAAAGAGAATAAGGAGATTAATGCTTGAAATAAAGTAAAATACATGAGCCTGTACTGCTCATTTTGTAAGACAGGAGAGCAGGTATTTAAAGTGTTTTTATGCATTCTCTGTTTGGTATACTAGATGAGGTGCAAGGATTTCTTTTCTTAAATTGCTGAGATTCCTTTTAGAGAGAAACATCTAACACGTGAAATAATAAAACTCTTAAGCTCCTAAGTATGTGACATGGATAACATGTCACTAAAATATAGCACAGGATTTTGTAATCTGTACATGCAACAGGTATTGCAAGGGCTATGCTAGGTGCCACAGTAAATGAGAAGCATATAGGACAGAGAAACCTAGAACACAAAGAAATAAAATAAAAAGGTGTAATCAGTTCAGTAAAGAAAAAATGGGGACTGAGAGTGATTAATGGAGAGGTTTTTTTGATGTAGCTGATTATAGAAAGTCTTTCTGAGGTGGTGAAGTTTGACACCAAAGGACAAGGAACTAGTTTAGAGAAGAGTGGACAGTAGTACTGAACGTGAGGTGGACAAACTGTGTGGCAGAGGGATGGAAAAATCCAAAACGCTGTCAGAGAAGGTGGGCAGTGGCCAGGCCATGCGGGGGGTCATGGTCATAAAGATCGTGGTAAGGATACTGGATTTTCATTCTATGGAAGTTGGAGTCTGTTGAAGAGTTTCAAGCAGGAGATGAACTACTCTGGCTTTCTAAAAAGATAACTTTAACTGCTGCAGGGAGTGTGTTAGTGTTTTCTCAGGCTGCTATAAAGAACTGCCTGAGACTGGGTAATTTATAAAAGAAAGAGGTTTAATTGACCCACAGTTCTGCTTTACTGGAGAGGCCCCAGGAAACTTACAGTCATGGCAGAAGGCAAAGGAGAAGCAGGCACCTTCTTCACAGGGTGGCAGGATAGAGTGAGTGGAAGCAGGGGAAATGACAAACTCCCCTTATAAAGCCATCAGATCTTGTGAGAACTCACTCGCTTTCGAGAGAATAGCATGCGGGAAACCACTCCCATGATCCCATTACCTCCACGTGGTCCTGCCCTTGACATGTGGGGATTATGGGGATTACAATTTGAGGTGAGATATGGATGGGGACAAAAACCCAAATCATATCAGGGAGAATTGATTGAAGGGAGGAGAGGGCGGACAAGGAAGTGTGAGATAGGAGGCTCTGGCAGTAGTCACATGAATTAGGAGGGTGGCTTGTATGAGGATTGTAGCAGTGGTGGGCCAAGGGGTGGGTGAATCTTGCAGATAAATTGGAGGTGGAAACTGTAGGACCTGTTGGTGAATTGGATGTAGGATGTGAATGAAAAGGAGGAATTGAGAATAAGTTTTTTTTTTTACTTGAGCAAATAGGCAGATAGTAGTGCTGTTAACTGGGGTGGAGGAGGTTGTTACTTGTTCCGTGAATTTTGGAGAAGAAAAAAAATCTCCCCCCCTTTTTTTTTGAGACGGAGTCTTGCTCCGTCACCAGACTGGAGTGTAGTGACACTATCTCAGCTTACTGCAACCTCCGCTTCCCAGGTTCAAGTGATTCTTCTGCCTCAGCCTCCTGAGTAGCTGGGACTACAGGCGCCCGCCGCCACACCTGGCTAATTTTTGTTGTTTTAGTAGGGAAGGGGTTTCACCTTGTTGGCCAGGATGGTCTCGATCTCCTGACCTCGTGATCCGCCCGCCTCGGCCTCCCGAAGTGCTGGGATTACAGGTGTGAGGCACCGTGCCCGGCCCAAAATATCCCTTTTTAACATGTTAAGTTTGACATGTTTAAAATAGAGTATCACAGTTTGAGACATCAGGCAAGCCCCTAGATATGTGAGTCTAGAGCTTACATATGTGGAGTGGAGATATTTAAGCCCTGAGAATGGATGGAATCTCAGTGTGGGCAGGTTGTATGGAGAAGGAAGCTAAAGATGTAGGCGAGTGGTCAGAACAAGTTCTGAGGGACTCCGGGTTCAGAAAGTTCAGAAACAGATGATCCAGAAAGGGAAGAGGAGGCAGAAACACAGACTGAGGAGTAGCCAGTGGGGAGGAGAACGCCAAATGCTGATTTCTGGACCTAAAGGAAAAGTGTTTCAAAATAAGGGAGGGACAAACTGCATAGCGCGCTGCTGTGAGGTAGGGCAAGATGGTATTATTGGAATTGGCAAGAGGAAGGTTGTTGCATCCTTTGAGAAAATAGTTTTTTTTGGAGTCTTGGTGGTAGAAGCCAGACTGAAGTGAGATTGAGTGAATGGATGGCAAAAAGTGCTGACCATGCTTGTGAGAAATTTTTTGAGACCTTTTGCTATAAAAGAGAGGAGAGAAATGGGAACTAACTGGAGGGGTATCTGAGGTCAAGTGAATGGAACTTGGTGAGCACATGGAGAAATCAAATCAGTGAGAGTTCAAAGAAGATGGAACTGTGAATTGGCCTTGAAAGATGAAATTATTTCAGTTCTGTGGAGGGGAGCATTATGAGTGCATTGCTACACAAAGGTAGCAGTGAAATGTATGGAATCAAGGGAAGATCATGGATTTAATAATTAGGACTGCTCTGACTAGCATTGGGTAGTAGTGACAAGTATTTAGGGTGGCAACAAGTGGTGAAAGGCCTGAAACGTGACCATAATGTCTTTTCCACATATATTGTTGGCAAATTAGTCTGTATTTAAAATGAATAATTTAGTGGTTTTTTTTGAACTAACGATATTAAATTTGATACTAAGAAACTACTTAGTATCCAAACAAGGTATTTTCTTTTCTATAATATGTTCCTTTTAATAGGGGACTTAAGTTTTGATTAGAGCACATACCAGTATCTATGTTTTAAAATCTATAGTTCTTTTACTGTTTTTTCATCTAAAGGTCAAGAACTCTTGTTTCTTGTGCTTTGTTTTTTTATCATTCCTGTTAACCTGGTTTTATTTTCATTTTATTTGGAATGCTTTCTCTAGATATTTTATGCCTTTCAGTATGTTATAGCCAAAAAGAAACTAGGAGAATACTACATTTATTACTGTGTTATCTGATATGAAAAGTGGGAATAAATGATTGTTTTTAAATATACAGTGTCCTTAAGAAGTATATTTCAAGAAAATATACATATTCGTGGTTGTATTTTGAAAGTTAGTAGATTTGACAATCTGAACATTATTTATAGTAGTTCCTGAATTCCCAGCCTGGCTGTGTAATTTAGTGTAATTTGGGTGGATGCACCATTGAATGGCATGTAGGTGTATGTTTGTCTTGCCCCCAGGGCATGCTAAGTACTTTGTACTCCCTCCTAGAACTGTTCATTTTAAGTATTTAGTCACCTTGGTAAAGGTAGGTGAAAATGAAAGCTTAAAATAAGCTATAATTATATTCAGCATTGGTGATCTATTACTCTGACAGAGGAATGTAAATTGGATCTAGATATTATACAGTATTAAAGCTGACCTTCCAAGTTTAAGGTACGAAATTTGTTAGTTTGTCACATGTGAGCAGTAATGTATTTTTTTCTCCTTTTAAGAAGCTTTGTGTATTGATTTTAAACCATCTAGGTTTGTGTTTCCCTAGGCATTCATGTAAGATTATTTTTTTGGGTAATTAAAGATATTTTTCTTATTACAAAAAATATAAGTTCATTATAGGACAATAAGAAAATACACAAAAGCAAAATCAAGAAAAATGTATAATATTATCTACTTAAATAGACACTAACTTCTTGGAGGAAGAGAGAGAGAGACAGACAGACAGACACTCTGTCTACAGAGGAAGTCTTCCTGTCTAATACTGTTGGTTGATTGGTTAAAAATTTGCTTAAAGCATATAATCATCAAATAAATGATTCAAATATACTCCAAACATTTTTTTTTCAATCTAAAGGATAAACATTTTTTCTCTAGACATTTCATGTAGTGCCCAGACCTTTTCTTGGAGTGGGCAAAGGCTGATTGCATAAAGCATACCCATAATGCATTGTCTTCCTGATGTTGGTGTTTTAAAGTAGAACAGGATCATAAAGGCTCTGGCAAAGCAATCTGAATGCAGAACTATACTTCTGCTAAAAAAGAAAAAAAACAAACTTTTTTTTTGGTACTACGATTTCCCTTTAATATATGGTGGTTCCCACATTTACTTTTACAGCAATTTAAAAAGTAATCTACTTTTAACTTTCCAAATCATTAGGCTTAGTTTTCACAGAAGTACCTCTTTCCCCAATTGTGTGTTATCTGTTTATATAATATTAATCATATAAATACAATAGTAAGTACAACTGTCAAGAATGGATTTGGAAACAAACCCAACTGGTTCTGGTGGGAGCAGTGTGTGGGGATGTATAAGAGAGTAGAACACAAGCCTTGAATTAGCTGACTAGGTGGAGGATGGTTAAGAATGTGTTTGTATAGCTACACATATGTAATACCTTTCTTATATGTGAACCAAAACATTGAAGAATAATAATAGAAAACACCTTATATACTATTTCTGCTTTTTAAACTTAAGATATATGAGCATCATTCCACTTCAAGATTGTAGGCATAGTTTTTTAAGTTTGGTTTTGTTCCTAGGCCCTAGCTAAGTGAGGTAAGCATCTTCTTTGCTCCTCTAATATTCTCTGTTTATTTTTGTAATAGTGTTTATTGCACACGGTTTTTTTTTTTTTTATTATCCTCATTTCAGTCCTACAAATTTCTTCCATCAACTCTTTAATCCCAAATTATGTGTTTTTCTTTCTTCTTACTACCCCTTTTGTCTTTTAATTCTTTTGCAATCAGGATTTCACTTCCACAGAATTATTTACAAACTGCTCTTGAATTCATTTATTTATAGTTCTTTTTTTAGCCCTTATTTTATTTGACCTCATTTTAGCACCTGACTCTTGACTCCTCTGTCTTTTGAAACTTCTTCTTTTCTTTGGATTTGTTATGTCAGGTTTACTTGGTTCTCCTCTTACCACTGTCACTGCCTTTTTCTGATTTTCTTGGTGGGAGTTTTTGCCTATTCTCACACTCTAGCAGTGGATGTTTCAGACTTGTGTTTGAAAGATAGACTAAATACACTCTTATTTTTTTTTTTTTTTATTTTTTTGCTAAGCACAACTAGACATACTGGACATTATATGTGAAACAAATAGAAGAAGACAGGCTAGGAACCTTGGGACTTAAGGAACAATATGCTTGTGAGTTTGCTGGGTTGTCTTTCTGCCTTTTTGTCAGATTTGGAGGTAAAGAAGTGAGTAACCCAGAAATGACAGTGGGCACAGAACAAAGAAGTCCCAACAGAAGCCTTCTCTCTTAAACCAAAGGACCACGAAAATGGCAGCAAACAAGACAGAACATGTTGGCAATAACTGCTCTATATTTCTGCTGAATACCACAGAAAGAAATCTGTGGCCCCATCTCCACTCCCCCCACCGCCTGTCCCCACTATCAAAAAGCAAAGTGGGTAGCCTGGATTTCTACCTACAGAGGGCCGTAATGAGGCATTCTTCCCCCTCCCCACTGGCATTGTGTCCAAAGTGGCCAATAGAGTCAGGGCTTTCACCACCACCCAGTGATAACAGACGTCCACATCCCCCTTCCATGGTGCTATTGTAGGTTACATGGTGAGCATCATGAGGCAGTCCTTCTCTCCATCAGGGAGTGCCTAGATTCCCATCCATTCCAGGTGGTAACAAAGAATCTCTCTTGGACTTCTGTTTCCACCTTGCAGTAACAAGGTGGTGCTTTCTCTTCTTCCACTGGAACTGTGCCACAGGAAGCTTACTGAAATAAGAGGTTTATATAAGATTTATATAATCTTCTAACACGATATCCCAAATTTTCAAGCTTCAGTATAAAAAATATGTCATACCAAGAAGCGAGAAAATCACAAACTGAGTGAAAAAAGACAATAGATGACAACACTGATATGACAGAGATGGTAGAATTATCTGACAAGAATCTTTTGAAAAGCAGCCATCATAAAAGTGTTACAATAGGCAAATAGGAATGTGCCGAAACAAAAGAAAAAATATAGAAAGTCTCAGCAAAGAAATAGAGGAAACTTTATTTCTTCTTTTAAAGAACCAAATGGAAATCTTAGAAGTGAAAAATACAATAACTGAAGTAAAAAGCTTATTGGAGGGCTTCAAAAGCAAAACATGAGGCTGAAAGGAAAGAATTAGTGAACTAGATTATAGAATGATAGAAAGTATACAATCTGGACAACCAGGAAAAAATAGATTGGGAAAAAAATACATACAGAGTCTCAGGGAGTTATGGGTCTATAACCAAAGATCTAACATTCTTGTCATTGAAGTCTTGAGAGGAGAAAGAGGACAGGATAAAAAAGTACATGAAGAAATAATGGCTGAATAGAGTGGGCACGGTGGCTCATGCCTGTAATCCCAGCACTTTGGGAGGCCAAGGCAGCTGGATCACCTGAGGTCAGGAGTTTGAGAACAGCCTGGTCAACATGGTGAAACCCAATCTCTACTAAAAATACAAAATTAGCCAGGCATGGTGGCATGTGCCTGTAGTCCCAGCTACTCGGAAGGCTGAGGCAGGAGAATCGCTTAGAACCCGGGAGGAGGAGGTTGCAGTGAGCCGAGATTGCGCATTGCACTCCAGCCTGGGTGACAGAGTGAGACTCTGTCTGAAAATAAATAAATAATATATATATATACACATACGTATATATATGTATATGTATGTGGCTGAATAGTTCTCAAATTTGGCAAAAGATATAAACTTACATAAACTGAATCACAAACAGGATAAACTCAAAGAAATTCACACACAAACATATCAAAGTCAAATTCCTGAGAACTAGACTGGGTACGGTGGCCCACGCTTATAATCCCAGCACTTTGGGAGGCTGAGATGGGTGGGTGTCTTGAGGTCAGGAGTTTGAGACTAGCCTGGCCAAGATGGTGAAACCTCGTCTCTACTAAAAATACAAAAATTAGCCGGGTATGGTGGTGCGTTTATCTGTAGTCCCAGCTACTTGGGAGGCTAAGGCAGGATAATTGCTTGAACCCAGGAGGTGGAGGTTGCAGTGAGCTGAGATTGCACCACTGCCCTCCAATTTGGGAGACAGAGTGAGACTCTGTCTGAAAAAAAAAAAAAAAACTGAAAACTAAAGATAAATAAAAACATCTTGAAATCAGTGGCCAGATTGCCAATTTCATGAACTAAATGGGAAATATTACCAAGATATCAACAGGGTAATAAGGAAATACTTTGAACAACTTTAAATACACAGCTCAACAAGTTAGATGAACTAGATCAGTTCTTTGAAAAACACAAACTACTAAAACACACCCAACATGAAATCGATAATTTGGATGGCCCTCTGACTATTAAGAGAATTAAGTTCCTCCTCCCCAGCAAAAGATCTTCAGGTGCAGGTGATTTCACTGGAGAATTTTACCACAAACTTAAAGAAGAATTAATGCCAATTCTCCATAGTCTCTTCCAGAAAATAACAGAGCACAGAACAATTAATTTTCTTTTAAATGAGGCTTGAATTACCTGATAGCAAAACCAGACCAATACAGTACCAAGATAGAACAAAACAAAACCAAAACCCTCAAACTTACAAACCCATGTTCATCATGAATATAGTTACAAAAATCCTTATATAATGCATTGTATTGACAAGCAAAAGAGGAAAAGTCACTTGATCATTTGAATCGATACAGAAATAGCATTTGACAAAATTCAACACTTGTGCATAATGAAAACTCTGAGAAAAGTAGGAATAGAGGGTGAGTTCAGTTGTAAACCTAGAAAGATATATGTAAATTCTTAACACCCTGTCTCTGCAGAATGTGGCCCTTTTTGGAAACAGAGTCATTGCAGTGTAATTACTTAAGATGAGGTCATAAGGGAGTAGGGTGAAGTCTTGATCCAACATGACTTGTGTCCTTAAAAAAAGAAAGCAGAGATACAGAAAGAGTCTCATGTGATGACTGGAAGGATTGGCAGCTTCCATCAGAAGCTAGGAAGAGGCAGTGAAGGATTCTACCCAGAGTGCCAGGCAGCAGCCCTGCTGACACTTTGATTTTGAACACCTTGCTTCCAGAACTACAAGAGAATATATTTGTTGTTTTAAACTCCTCAGTTTGTGGTACTTTGTTGCTGCAGCCCCAGGAAACTAATACAGAGGGGAAATTTCTTAACTTGGTAAAGAGATCTAAAAAAATCCTGTAGTTAATATTCTATTTAGTGATGAAAGACTAAATGCTTTCCCTCTAAGACAGATTGAGAACAAGGCAAGGATGCCTGCTTTCAGGATGCTTATTTTACACCATGGGGAAGTTCTAGGTAGAACACTGAAGCAAGAAAAGGAAATAAAGGCATGCAGGTCAGAAAGGTAGAAATAAAACTGTCCCTATTTGCAAATGACATGGTTGTTTACATAGAGAATCTCAAGAAATCTACCAAAAACTGCTAGAACTTATCACTGAGTTCAGCAAGGTTGCAGGATTCAAGATAAAAATATAAAATTGTATTTCTATGTACTAGCAATGAACTTGTGGAAAATGAAATTAAAAACCCAATACTATTCATAATTGCTCAAAAAATAATTGTAATTTTAATGAATTAGCCATAGACTTTTATGCTGAAAACTACAAAATAATGATGAAAGGAGTTAAAGAAGATCCAAATAAATGGAGACATCTAGTGTTTATGAATAAGAGACTCAATTTGTTTGTCTATTTGGGTTATTGGCAGAATCCAATTTCTTGTGATTGTGGGATTAAGACTCATTTCTTTTCTAGCTGTCAGTTGAGGGCCATTCCCAGGTTTTTCAGTCTACCTACATTTTTTGGCTCTTGTTTGGCCTCCTTCATTTTCAAAACCAGTAAAGGTAAGTTGAGTCCCTTTTATGTTTTTTTTTTTTTTTTTTTGAGACAGAGCCTTGCTCTGTTGCCCAGGCTGGAGTGCAGTAGCACCATCTTGGCTCACTGCAGCCTCCGCCTCCTGGGTTCAAGGGATTCTCCTGCCTCTGCCTCCCAAGTAGCTGGGATTACAGGCACTCACCACCACACCCGGCTATTTTTGTTTTTCAGTAGAGATGGGGTTTTTCCATGTTGCCCAGGCAGGTCTCGAACTCCTGGCCTCAAGTGATCCACCTACCTCAGCCTCCCAAAGTGCTGGGATTACAGGTGTGAGCCAGGGTGCCCATCCCTTTTTATGCTTTGACTCTCTTTCTTTCATCTCATCTGTCTAACTAAGCTGGGAAATTAAGAATTATATGATTAGATTGTAACCACCTGGATAAACTAGGTTAATTTTCCTATTTTAAAATCATCTAATTAGCAACCTTAATTCCATCTGCAACTTGAGTTTCTCCTTTGCTACATGAGCTAATATATTTATAGGTTCTGAGTTTAAGATGTGCAGATCTTTTGTTGGGCAAGGGTAGAATTACTTTCTTTACTACATATGCCTAGTCCTTTTATGCCCTTCCATTGCCCATGGCATTATATATGTGGTTTTTCAAGATCAAGTCCTTTCTTACCTGTTTGGTTTTATCTCTGATACAGCTTTCTCTGTTGCTCAGCACAGGCCATTTCTTTTATGTTTAAGTCTTCATGTGTATACCCTCCTGCTTAGAAAGACTCAGGTCAGACAGCAGATGTTTTGAAGTTCCCAAGAGAGGTAGATATTGTACGTTCTGTTCCCAGAGAGCCATGACTATAGCATTTATTACATTATGGAAATAATTTTGTTCGATATTTGTTTTAACCACTAGTCTGTGATCTTTTCAAGGGCAGAGAACATACTTTATTCAGTTTTGTATTTCTCGTATTTAGTGCAGTATCAAGAACACAGTGTTCCCTTTAATAAAGGCTGACTTGGCCAGGTGTAGTGGCTTACACCTGTAATCCCAGAACTTTTGGAAGCTAAGGTGAGAGGATTTACTTGAGGTCAGGAGTTTGGACTAGCCTGGGCAACATAGTGAGACCTTATCTCTACAAAAATTAAAATTAGATGAATGTGGTGACACATGCTTGTAGTCCCAGTTACTAGGAGGGCTGAGGCAGGAGGATCGCTTGACCCCAAGAGGTTGAGGGGGCAGTGAGACATGATTGTGCCACTGTACTCCAGCCTGTGTGACAGACTGAGACCCTGTCTTTGGTTTTATCATCTTTGATTCAGTATGAATAAATAACAGTTCTGAAATTGCAATTGAAATTTCTAGCTTGAAGGTTGAGACAGGTTCAGTCATGGTGTGGAGATCTGTCATCTCTGTGTTTATTTCTGCATACATAAAGGCCACAAGCCTGGTTATCAGCAGACCTAGATGTTATTTCTAAGTTACTGTAACCTCTTATATATAACAATAGAAGAGACTTAGTTTCATTATAAAAAGATTTATTGAGCGCTCAGTCTATCCCATGCTTGAATAAATATGATATATAAGAAATGGTCCCTATACTCAAGGAGTATGCATCAGGTAAGATTACTCTTATGATCTGAGATTGCTCTTATGATCTGGTATGTTTATTCCAGATCATAAGGGTAATAATTCCAAGATTAATTCCATTATAATTCATGATGCATTTGTCTTTCTCTTTCTACAGCACATCTGGGAAGAAAGGTAGTAACTTTAAACAAAACAAAGGAAGGGTAGGAGGGTCAGTCTTTGGGGAAAAATACTTGAGAGTGCTTTGTTCCTTTTGGCCAGGAGATAAATCTGAGACCTGATTGTTGCCTGTATTGCTCAATGAGGTGACTGCGTTTATTTGCTTCCTAAAGCCAACAACGTGTCAGAAACCACTTTATACACTTTTTTCATCCTGTGTTTCTGGAAGTAGTAACTGAATTTCAAAGCCTAAGCTGCTTTTGACCATTTAAAGGCGGGTTAAACATTGTAATTCTGGGAATTTGTTCTCCCTCTCCTACTATTTGTTTTTGTTTGTTTTAATTTTTATTAAAATTCATCTCTTCTTTTCTCCTATATTGAGACCCCTACTAGGAGTGCTAAAGGGTAATATACTTAGAAGTTTTCCTTGAAGCAATTAGAGGAGTTTGATATTTCCTGTTACAGAATTTTAAGAGGTAGATTTTGTGTTAAATTAGTATTTAGCACACTACGGTTGCTCTTTTAAAGCAGTTTTTTCTGATACAAATGTCATACTGATCTCTATGTCATTTCTATTCATGAAAAAGAAACATGTGCATATTTATCCATGAATGCAGTTTATAGTTAAACCACATAATGCCTGAGGGTACTGTGCTGATAGGCACAGAAGAAATAGTGCAGATTTTAGTTCCTGGAGATTGATCATTTATAGATCAGTTGATAATTTTTTTCTAGGTTGCTGCTTACACTGATGATGAGAAATTTTTCATTTTTGTAGAAAGCTATGGATCTCAATAAACCTCTGTCAAGACAGCAGACCTACCTACTCAATATCACTTTTTATCTTGAACATCTTTTCCGGTGGAAATAGGAAGTGATTTCGTACCCCGTCCTTAAAAATAATATTGCTGAAAATAGTAGGGGTGAGAGTGAAACACTTGAGATTATTGCTTTATGAGTGATACTTGTTAATACAACAGTATGTTGAGTTTGCAAATTTTTAAGAAAACAGGGAGACATTTTATGCATATTTAATTTTTAATCTTTTTAATAAGTACTTTTGTTAGCTTTCTTTTAATTCTTATATTGTTTCTTTGGTTGTCAAGTGTCTCAGTTTTCTTTCCCTGTACCCTGTCCCACTTTTCTTGTTTTTGACATGTTTTATGAAATATAATGTGTAATCTGGTTTTCAGAAGGCCATTGCCCAACTCTCATTTTATTGTTGAGCATGGAACTTTAATAAGTTTTGTTTTATAGAGAATTTGTTTATATATAAAATGAGTGAGTAGGCATACATTGTATTTGAATAGTTCATATTCTATAGTTTAGGAGAGAGTTATATAGTGGGTCTAGAAATAGTTGACTTTAGACCATCTATGAGTCCCACTATTCTAGTTATAATTATGTTAAGGGTAATAAATTTTAAATAGCTATTTTTATTATTAATTATGTAGATCAGAGAACTTACTGATTTACATGGATTTGTGCTTCTTAAATTTTATAATGGGTCATAATGTAAGCATATTAAGTGTAACTAAGTCTTTTCGTTATATTCGCATAATTTAAAATTACTTTGCCTGTTTTGGTGTGAGGCAGTTTGATGAACAGTGATTTTATTCTTCACAATGATTAAAGGTGATAGCAGTATGAATAATCTGAAACCATTTATATTGGCTTTAGAATATCTTTGTGGCTGTACTTTTCAATATGGAGATTGTTGAAAATTTACTTCAAACAAAATACTGAAGGCCCTCTGTGAAGTATTAAAGAGGAGTGCCTTATGAACAGTCTCTCTCCATGCATCTCAATGTCAGCCCAAGTAAAACTCTCAGATTACTTCTCACTTCCCTGCTGCATGTGAAATAGGAATAAATTCAGAATAGGATGTCAACAAGGCAAACAGTTAAGTGAGATGCTGTGTTGTTTTCATGAATCATGAAAACAAGATTCAAAATGCCTATAGGTAATCTGTCTGTCGCTAATAGTAAAGAGTAAACCCTTCACTTTTGAAGTAGCATCCTGGTTTGAAAACAGCAACCTCTGTTTAACATTTTTCCTTACCTTAACTATAATAGCAATCTTCAGTCTTTCACAAGAGAGTATCTTTCCTGTTTAAGTGCATTTTAAAAATTAGTTATTTCATGGCTTTCACTGGCAAGATATGAGTAAAATATTGTCTGACAAGAGATTGCCAATCTATATGGCAAATTTCTTTTTCTTTTTTGTAAAATCAGAAATCCTCAACATTGATAGGTGTCAAGTTGTGTTTACAGAAATGTGCAAATGAAGAAGCTGGATTTTAAATAATATTTGTATTTTTTATATAAATATATTGCATTTGGTTTTTATTCTCTTGTTTTCACTAGAAATGTTATATTGTATCTTAAGGAAAAAATGATATTTTGGTATTTTTTGATGTATGACTTAAGCTTGTTTTTATTCTTTATAATGTTCTGTTTTTCATTCCTTGAAATTTTTTTTGAGATGGAGTTTTGCTCTTGTTGCCCAGGCTGGAGTACAATGGCGTGATCTTGGCTCACTGCAACCTCTGCCTCCTGGGTTCAAGCGATTTTCCTGCCTTAGCCTCTCCAAGTAGCTGGGATTATAGGCATGCACCACCACGCCTGGCTAATTTCGTATTTTTAGTAGAGATAGGGTTTCACCATGTTGGTCAGGCTGGTCTTGAACTCCTGATCTCAGGTGATCTACCTACCTCTGCCTCCACTTTGGGATTACAGGCAGGAGCCACTGTGCCTGGCTGAAATTTTGTTTTTAACGTCTTATTGTTCAAACACTACATATATTCATACATAAAATCACATGTATAAGCACATGCATCCAAATAAATATACACACGTGTATCTTTTCTTTCCTTCATTCTTTTGGCAACAGATTATTATCATTGTATTATTTATTGGCCTAGGTTTACTAATCTCCACTGAAAAAAGGTATTCATCTCTACTAAGGTAGTTTTCCTGTAATCCAGGCAAGCTGTTGTTTAGTGACAGTAATGTTCTAGTTATGTAAAGTCCTGTGATTGGGTCAGTGGGTTTATGGGACAGATTTCGTTTGCTGAAGATGGAGATACTCATTTAAAAACCAGCAATGCATTTTTTTTTTTTAATCGACTGAACTTTGAAACTTAGGAAATTCTTAACATTTATAGGAATGTAGTTCATTGGTTTGGGAAATTCTGCTAAAGCATCTGCTTTTTTTGATTAATTTTTGCCAGTAATCTTTTTCTTTATGTTGATCTACATCTTTCCTCCATAGATCTTTACTCACTTGTACAATTTGTCTTCTTTGGCGTAGCCCCAAATAGGCAGTAATTAGTGGTGTGCTGGTAAATATTTAGAGCCAGCTCTGGGTGCGTGGGCAGGGATGGCTCTGATTGGTTTGCCAGTTTCTTTGGTGTGAATACTTTCACTGTGGCTGATTTCAAGCTACCCATGTGATGTCCCTAAACATGAAGTATGTAAAAGATGTGCACAGTCTGCTCTTACAGACTTGTGTAAGCAGAGTTTAGCACACTATTGGCATATCCCATCTTTGCTTCTTTCGCAACCAAGATTATGAGTCATGAATAATTTTTATGTGTGGTGTTATTCTTATGTTTTAGTTACAATTAGGAATATAGCAAATATAAAATACTTGTAGGTATATAACATTATGATAACACAAGCTGCATTACTGACAATGTGTGACTACCTTTTTTCTGTTTTTCAGTTGGGTGGAAAACTTTGGACATGAGGGGCTTGGATTATTACTAGACATTTTGGAAAAATTGATTAGTGGAAAAATGTAAGTATTGCTAATAATTATTTTCAAGTAAGCATCATTCATGTGTCCAATTATAATTCAAACACTGCTATTTTTATGTCAATACAGCCAAGAAAAAGTTGTAAAGAAAAATCAACATAAAGTCATACAGTGTCTAAAAGCCCTGATGAATACGCAGGTATGTACATAGGTAATTAGTATTTGTCCATGACCAGTTTTGTGATATATGATTTTCAGTTGCAGTAAAGTGATGATATATCCTTCTGATGTGTTTTTCAGTCATGATGGAAAAATATTGAATTTTCTTGAATTCTAGTTTCAACTGTCTTGCAATAGGAGAAACTTGATAATGAAGTTTCTTCTGATGCTGAACTCCTCATGTGTAGGTTAATTCTCTCTCCCCACGCTTTCCTCCCCCTCAACCCTGCCCACCCCAATCCCATCTTCTTTCTTTTTTTCTCTCCCTCCACCACCTTTTCTCCACTTTTTTGTCCTCCTCTTCCTCTTTTCTTCCTTCCTTAATTTCCTCTCTCTCTTAACTCTCAAAAGTATGGCATGAGTCAGCTTTAAGATCATGATTATTAAATGTGAGCTGCAATAATACTTATTACCAAAGGTTCAAGTTGGGAAGATTTCTTATATTTTAGGAATTTAAAATCTACAATGAAATTAATGTAAACAGATACAAGCAGGTCTCAGAAATGGAGCAATGATGTAATATTGAGAACAAATGTAATATGGAGGAATTTGCATAAAGAATTTACATTAGAAGGGAGAAACCTGCTTGTGGCTCTCACCTATAATCTTACCACTTTGGGATATCGAGGCAGGAGGGATTGCTTGAGGCTAGGAGTTTGAGACCAGCCTGGGCAACATAGTGAGACGCCGTCTCTACAAAAAATAAAACAAATAGCTGGGCATGGTGGCATGTGCCTGTAGTCCCAGCTACTCAGGAGGCTGAGGTGAAAGGGTGGCTTGAGCCCAGGAGTTTGAGGTTATAGTGAACTGTGATTGAATCCCTGCACTCCAGCCTGGGAGACAGAGTAAATCCCTGTCTCTAAAACCAAACAAAACAAAGCAAAACAAAACAAAACAAAAAAACTGAAGAAAAGAGGAATTCTTAAGCTCTTTACTGAAGTTAGATTTTAGATTTATCTAGCAATGTTTCTTTTTTGCTTTTATACTGTTAACTGCAGAAATTAGCATTATCTTATGCCGTTTCTTTAAGCTCCAGCATCTAAACACATCTACCTCATGATGTGTGAAGTAATGATAGGTGTTTAAGTTGCTGTTAGACAGCATGGGAGGAAATTTTACCTGTGGTGGTATGATTATTTTTGTTTTATATCAAAACCATCTGTATATTTCTGATTAATTTTAATTTATAATATTTTACCTTATTCTCATTTAAAAATAAACTTTTATAGGGCTACACACTTAAGTACTAGTACACAAATTATTAAGATTTATTTTGTATTTCTTTTACTAAATGTATTAGCAAATATTTATATTTTCTAATTATTTTTGTCTTATTAAACAATGTATTTTTAAGCATTTTCTGGAGGTAAGCTTTCTATTTTTAATTAATGAAATGTTTTTTCTTCCTTTCCTACTCTAATCAGATATTATTTTCAAAGAAAATATATGATGGAGGAATCACAACTCCTTTTATGCTGAATTCATGGTTCTTTGAAAATCAGATATTAGATATATAAGATAGCTTTTTACGTATCTGTTTTAAGAGTAAATGAATGAAATAATCAAATTGCTGATAGGGAAAGGTCTTTTCCCATTAAGTACATAGAACTGGTTTAGGAAGCCCTTTCTAGAGTGAGAATATAGCAATTGGAAATTTTGTTAGTGATGGAAAGGCCGAAAGTAGAAAAAATCTAGGAACTTTTTTTAAACCAAAGGGGCATTTGGATCATAATTTGAATTTAGAAGAAAATCATGGTTAAAGTAAGGTGGTAGATAGAAGATAATATTCTTTCTTTGTTTCAGAATGAATCTGAGGAAGATTGAACTTTATTTATTTTCTAATTAATATACTATTATCCTCTTAAGAGATTTTTGTTGCTTGTAGTTTGTATACGTGGACCTATAAAATATTGCCATTTTATTTGGTGCTTTTATCTGTGTTATTAAGAATAAAAAGTTAAGTTATTGGTACTTAGTATTATAGTGTCTGAACTCTAAACCTAGCAATATGTGAAATTTTTGGTAAAGTTTTTTTTCCCTTCAAGATTGGTTAATGGTTTTCTTAATCTTTATTTGATCACATCTGTAAGTACAAAATTTGTTAAACCTCACTTATACAGTATTTGTTAGCATTCATTGAATGATGAAAATTTAAGTTTTAAGAGGAAAAAAATGTGCCTTATTTGGTACTAGTAATTAATTATACAATTAATGAGCAAATTTGATAACATTACATGAAAGTGAATTTCTTATAACATTAAATTGGACTAAGAGTATTTTTTAAATAGAAGAGAATTTTAATTGCCTAAGGGAAAGAAAATAAAAGATAATACGGATGAAAAGTTAGTATATTCAAATTGAAAGGTGATTAGAACAGAGGCTTCAGTTTGGTCAGTTAACTTTGTGTGTGTTGCTTTGAAGAGTGCACCCAAAGTGAGGGTGCTTTGCTCATGAAGCCAGCAACTTTACCCACATTATTTCTGCTACTGGGATTAGCTCACTGTGGGTGGCTGCTCAGCACCAGTAGTCATGCTGTGTGGGTCCAGATGTTGGGCATCCTACATGAGGATTTAGGGCATTAACTTTCTTCTACCTAAAACATCATCTTCAGTGCCTGAAATTCCATCTGTTAGCTAATAATAGGCCTCATGTGGAATGCAAGTGGAACCTGGCATTGATCCTCAGTTTAGAACAGGCCAGTTATCATATTGTCCGGAGTGTGTCCTTGACATTCAGGAAAGATACATCCTTAGACCTTTCAAAATTTGTCATGCCTCTCTAACCTAGAACAGGCCTCATTAAATATACTTTAATCCTAGCACTGGTAAGTTGACAACTTCTCACACAGAGTCAACAGTTTTTGTTTTGTTTTACTGTGTTTTTTAAATAATTGAGAGTAATTTTATACAAGTAGCAATTCTGTATTTAGGTATACTGAGTAGTAGTAATTGGCCTCATTCCAGTCTTAAAATGAGTGTGACACATTTTTGCATTACCAAAATCAGAGAATGTTACCTGGGATGGACTTTTGGGGTCACAGGATGATGGTTAAAACTGTGAAATCAGAGTATGCTCCTATTTCACCTTTCATACATGATGGTTTAGGGACAGAGGGCTTGACAGGGAAGGTAGGTAGTATCACTTGGAGGAAGTCAGCATGAGTCACCTTGGGTGGCTGGAGGAGTCACAGGATTCTGATTCTAGAAGGGCAGGTGTTAGCCAGGTAGATGGGAAAGGAAAAGGGAATACTAGAGGCAAGCTTTACTCAATTCCCAGGTTTATTAGGACAGAGCCAGCTCTTCTGTACTTGGTAATCATTGACTGACTTTCTGAATTGAATCTAAGTGGTACTTTATAAACCTGACAATTCCCTGGAATGATTATCAAGGCATATTGTAGTTTCTGGTCCTATGCCTGCCTTTTCATTCTTTTTCCAGATAGGTAATAGCCCAGGCTATCATAAAAGTAAGTATTTCCTGACTGTTTAGCTGTCTTGTTGTAAACTTTTCCCTATTACTAACAAGACAGAGTAATCTCTCCAGAATTCATATTCTGGGGCCCTTGGCCTTTCCTTGCACTTTCCCCATTGTTCCTGTGTTTCTTAGATAGTGGTTTAAAGTAAATGCAATATTTCAGTCCAATACAAATGGCCATATACAAGATAGGAAAGTTATAAATAGGATTTTATAACAATCAAAGTACTTGGGTCTAAGCTGGTTATAGATTCAACTTTGATGCTTACATGTAGTGCTGATCTTGAGTTTAGTTCATAGGCCTGTAATTGAGAATAAGGTCCTTTTTTAGTGTTTGGTAGCAACTCTGATTAGTCAATTTCTCATGCTTTAGTAGGATCCTCTGAGATGCATGCTAGGTAAATAGTACTGTTTTATTGTTTCTATTCATCCTCTGTATTTTGATAGTTATCTTTCATAGATATGTCATTAACATAATTTCTTATCTTCTAATTAGATTTGACTTCCTGGCAGTAGTAAATAAACTTTATCTTAATCCCAATTGTCCCATTTATAGAATGAGTTTACAACCGCATTGTTTTCCTTATAATAAATACCTTTGTGATTAGAATACCTGTGCCCATTATGGCAGTTTCTACATGGTAATTGCCCAAATCATACTTCAGTTTTTGCTTATTTATGAACTAAATGCTAATATCTAGGCCTATATTTTGTAATATGGTAGCTACATGTGGCTTCTGAGCATTTGAAATGTGGCTAGTCTGAATTGAGATGTGCTACAGTGTAAAATACACACTGGATTTCAACTGTTTAGGAAGAAAAAGAAGTGAAATGTCATCAATAAATGTTTTATATTGGTTATATGTTGAAATGATAATATTTGGGATGTATTGGATTAATTTTATTGAAAATAGTTTTGCTTGCTTGAAATTTCTAAATTACTCGTGTGATTTACTTTACATTTCTCTTGGACAGTGCTGATCTGTGTGTTTGCTTATGGTAATATATCTCTTACCAACCTTCCTTCCCAGGAAAAAAGATTTTCATGACCTCAGTGTCTGGTTCCGTATCTGGCTGTTTGTTTCATATGTTTCTGTTGGCTAATCCCATATTTCTTACTGTTTCCCTCTTTCTCCATTTGGCTAATTAACCTGTCTTAATAATTATCAGCTGTATTGTTGTAAAATCACCTTGAGTTATCTTTATTTGGTTTAGTTTTGTGGTTCTTGACATAAAGTGAATACCCTTATGAACTTTTGTTTTTTTTTTTGAGACGGAGTTTTGCTTTTGTTGCCCAGGCTGGAGTGCAATGGCACGATCTCGGCTCACTGCAATCTCCGCCTCCCAGGTCTAAGCAATTCTCCTGCCTCAGCCTCCTCCCAAGTAGCTGGGATTACAGGCATGCGCCACCATGCCCAGCTAATTTTGTATTTTTAGTAGAGACAGGGTTTCTCCATGTTGCTCAGGCTAGTCTCGAACTCCTGACCTCAGGTGATCCTCCCACCTTTGCCTCCCAGAGTGCTGGGATTATAGGTGTGAACCATGGTGCCTGGCCATGAACTTTTTAGAGTGTTACACAGTTTATATTTTTTGGCTTTGGTAAGTGTAAAAATATATTATCCTATAATAATTTTTTAGTAATTACATTTCCTTCAGGGCATTATTTTTCTAATTAATTTCTAACATTTGACATCTTATTTTCAAAATATTGCAGTATGGCTTGGAAAGAATTATGAGTGAGGAGAGGAGTCTTTCCTTATTGGCCAAAGCCATGGATCCCAGACACCCCAATATGATGACAGATGTGGTTAAACTTCTCTCTGCGGTATGCATTGTAGGGGAGGAAAGCATGTAAGTGTTATCAACCTTTTTCTCTAATCATATAATAATTTAATACAGATTGATTCATTTAATGTTTCATTATCTACTCTAGGCTAGAATTTACTAGAATTTAAATAAATGTTTAAATATTTAAGCAGCTAAGTTAGATTCTTATTGGCCGGAAATTTTTGAGTAATAATTATTTATCTTAATTGATTTGTTAGTTAGGGGCTAAAATACTTCTATGAAAAACTGATTTCTTTATCATATTTAAACTTTTTTTTTAACCGAAACCCTAAATTTAAAAACATTCTAAATGAAGGCTTTGAAAATATACAAACGGTTCTGTTTCTTATGTGATTTTTTTTTTTCCCCAGATAGAATTATTTCAAACTGTAGGTCTTCTCTATCCCCTTGTAAAAGCAAACATATTATGATTTGGAAATCTATATGTAAGGCAGACTAGAAAATGATTTATGTAATTGTAGTTTACTGGTTGAGGGTACAAAGTCCTTGAGCATAAAGCACATACTAGTGCTGTAAAGAACTTAACCACATTTGTTAGAAGTATAATTAAATACTGTTACATACATATTAAAGATAATTATAAAGATAAAGATTTTTAAAAATTTGGGTTCTAATTATAAGGAAGCATTTAAAAATTATTTAAAATGCCTTTTAAAAAAGATAAATATATAAAAACTAAACAGCCAAAAGAACTAACAGAAATATCCCACCCATGTAGGGGTTGGCAGAGCCCTGTAAGGGCAGCCTCCTGTGTTCATTTGAAAGTCAGCCTTGTGGAGGTCCTGCTGGAGTTGGAGGGATTGAGCAGGTTCAGCTTGATGGTTGGATAGTCAAAGACACCACTCGGCCTTGGCCTGGCAGTCTGCCCGCAAAGGGTGCCTACAGTGTTTATCTATAGAAGAGGTGTAGCCACACCTAGCAGCAGTCCCAAGCTTGCAAAGCCAGGCTTACAACTTCAGTACTTAAGACTGTATAAATGTTGGTGTACAAATCTAAGAGTGACTTTATGTGGACATATACTTTCTGAGCTTCCCTTCCCACTTTCTTCCTTTCCCTTTTCCCCCATCATTTTTTAATTCTCTCTTAACCTCCTCTTTTTCCCTTTTCTTCCTCCTCTTTCCTCTTGGACTCTTCCTTGCTTTTTTTTTCCCTTCCCTATTCTGTTATCCTTCCCTTTCCTTGTTTCAGAATGGGTGTCAATATCCTGTAAATAACATTTACGACTGCATGCCCATGTCCATGAACTGTGAGCTTCTCCAGTGTGCTGGATGCTGTTAACTATTTAAAAGAAGAGGAAGTATAGTTTTTGCATAATTATTATATTTTATATTGAATATTTATAATACCATACTATTATATATTTTTGACTATCATACAACTTCGTTTACTTAAACTTTTGAGGCATAAGGGTGCAGTGGTTAAGAGCATTTATATGGTGTCCACCACATAAACTGTCTGATTTCAGATTCTTGCTCCACCATTTCACAGATGTGAAACCTTGGACAGAATGCTTAACCTTTTTCTGGCTTAGTCTCCTAACCTATAATATGGGTTAATTATAGTACCCACCCCAAACAGTTGTTATATACTTTAAAATGAGTTGATATTTGTAAAGTGGTTTAAATGGTGCCTCATGTTAGTAAGCATTATATAAATGCTTGATAAACATCTTCACAGGGTTATTGTCAGGGATAACTGATTAAAATGTAATATGCTTAGAACTGTGCTTGATACATGGTATGTACTCGGTAAACTGCTTGTAAAATATATTGGCTGCTTAGGATATTGACTTTAGTAGGATAAAGCAATTGTATTATGGCATTTGTGTTTGCTACTTGCAATTTAATTGACTCAAATTTTCTAATAGCCTTGAAGAAGTTTTAGAAGCTTTAACTTCAGCTGGTGAAGAAAAAAAAATTGACAGATTTTTTTGTATTGTGGAAGGCCTCCGGCACAATTCAGTTCAACTGCAAGTAAGTTTTGTGTATATATAAAATCTATTTTTAAATGACATATATTTCTTTTAATTGTTTTGTGATTGGTTTATATGAAAACGTTGATATGAAGCTCTGCATGCCTTTTAATATTCTTTTATAGCATTATTTATTTATTTATTTTGAGGCGGAGTCTTGCATTGTCTCCCAGGCTGGAGTGGTGGCGCGTTCTCAGCTCAGTGCAAGCTCTGCCTCCCAGGTTCATACCATTCTTCTGCCTCAGCCTCCCAAGTAGCTGGGACTACAGGCGCCCGCCACCATGCCCGCCTAATTTTTTTGCATTTTTAGTAGAGACGGGGTTTCACTGTATTAGCCAAGATGGTCTCAATCTCCCCTGACCTCATGATCTGCCCACCTCGGCCTCCCAAAGTGCTGAGATTACAGGCATGAGCCACTGCATCTGGCCTAGCATTATTTTTAACATATAGAATTCCTATTTGTACTATGTCATAATTTATCTTACAGATACATCTTGGCACACAACAATGTAACCATTTCCTAGGTTGCTTTTCCTGTAGTAGAATTACTAGATTACCTTGTATAAGATATAATCATATGAACTGTTTATTCTATGTTAGTCTCATAAATTACTTTAACTTTTGAGATGTTTTGCCAATTAGGTAAATTAGGTCTTTTCATTGTTTTAATGTTAATAACTGAAAAGTTGAGCTTACATGAATAATAAGGAAACCCAAGGTTATAGATGTTTCCAAAAATACTGCTAAAAAGACACATTTAGACTTAAACATTTTAATATTCAAGCTGAATAACTAATATTCATTTAATTTCTCTTTCTTTTCTTAAAAAAGGAAAAGAGGCTTTTATTGGTATAATTGTTCAAGAGTGATCGTCTTAAAAAATATTAATACCTGATTCTCACCTCCATACTTTTAAAACTTAATTGGCATGGTGTGACCTGGACATTGGGAAATTTAAAATGATCCTCAGATGATCCTAATGTGCAGCAAAGTTTCGAAGCCAGTGTGTTAATAGATACGAAGTAAATCTGTTTCACACTTAATAAAAGTAAAAATTATGCATTTTTTTTTTTTAAGGTTCTGGGCAGTTTGGCCATTTTATATTTTCTTGATATGATAGGAATAGAAAAGCGAAATCTGAAATAAAAAAAAATAAAGTTAAAAATTAAAAGTAAACAAATGGTGTTTGAAAAATAATAGGCTGGGTGCGGTGGCTCATGCCTGTAATCCTAGCACTTTGGGAGGCTGAGGCAGGCGGATCACCTGAGGTCAGGAGTTCAAGACCAGCCTACTAAAATACAAAAATTAGCCGGGCATGATGGCGGGTACCTGTCCCAGCTACTCAGGAGGCTGAGACGGGAAAATTGCTTGAACCCCGAAGACAGTGGTTGCAGTGAGCCAAGATCATGCCACTGCATTCCAGCCTGGGTGGCTGAGCGAGACTCCAAGTCAAGAAAAAACAAAATGAGAATATGATAGGAGCTGTGAAACTAATAATTTAGTATGGACATTTCAGATGACAGTGTTAGCGAATAGCTAGTGAGGAACCCTATGTTGTGATTTGTTTCTCTTGGAATAGGCAGAATTGAAGACCTGAGTAGAGGGTCTCTATGGCATGGGTCCAGTAGGAACCTTTGGAAGAGAACCCCTTTTCATGCATTCTGGGCTTGTTAGATGACATTGGCGTGGAGGTCTGGGATGTGTTCCCCATCACTGACATAGACCTTGCCCATTTAGTTGCTGGAGGGACTAGAGTCTTTTAATTCATATACTACTAGCCTCATTTCCCTTCTCCTCCTCCTCTCTTTTCTCTTTGCTTTCTTCCGTCTCTTCTCTCCCATCTTGTCTCTGAGCTCCCCCTTCCCTTCTCTCCTTTTCCTTCCTATTGCTTTTCTTTTTCCTTTCTATTTTTGTGTCTTTCCTTGTCTGGTTGGTCTGTTGTAATCTGGTGCTTTTAACAAGTTTCTCTGTCATCTGATCCCAGGCTTTTTATTCATCTGAATATTAATGAAGAGTAACCCTAAAGAAAAGTTTGTAGAGGAAAGTTGAACAATTACTTTATCTGATTTTTTTGCAACTATCTATGGGTCTATAATTATTTGAGAATAAAAGGTTTATAAAAATGTTGGTAAAACTGGGGTCCCATCCTTTTGTTTACAACAGTATTACATTACATGAGGTTTTAAACTGTGAGGGAATAATGGCTTTAACAAGCCATTATTGTCCTGGTAAATGATATGATCTCCTCATTTATTGGAAAGTTTTGACTATTTCAGTCTAATTCTTGGTTATTTGGAATATTTGTTTTGGCTGTCAGACATAAAGGTAAATCTGTCTGACTTTTATTTTAATTAACTACAAATTAAATTGATGAGTATGAACTTGAAGGCAAACCATGTTGACTTAAAAAATTTAGGGAGTAAATTAAGTAATTTCTTTTATGGGTAGTTGTTCTAATTTTATTGAAGGTGCTCTTCTGTGGAAAAATAACATTTCTATAGTCATGATAAATTTATGTTTAGCTAGTAAATATCTAGAAAGAGAACTATCGGTTAAAAGTTTGGAATTTTATAGGTTGCTATTCTATAGAAAATATTAAGACTTAAATAAATATTGAGAATTCTGTTTATATAAAGTTTTGATACAGGTTTAATTTCTTTTATTAACAACTCTAGTCAGACTAAATTAACGTATCATAACATTTACCCATTTAAAATGTGTGATTCAGGTCAGGTGCAGTGGCTCATGCCTGTAATCCCAGCATTTTGGGAGCCCAAGGTGGGCAGATCATGAGGTCAGGAGATTGAGACCATCCTGGCTAACACGGTGAAACCCCATCTCTACTAAAAATACAAAAAAATTAGCCACGTGTGGTGGCAGGCGCCTGTAGTCCCACCTACTCGGGAGGCTGAGGCAGGAGAATGGTGTGAACCTGGGAGGTGGAGTTTGCAGTGAGCTGAGATTGCACCACTGCACTCTAGCCTAGGCAACAGAGCGAGACTGTCTCAAAAAAAACCAAAAAACAAAAAGTGTGATTCAGTTTTTTTTGTATATTAACAGATTTGTGGAATCTTTACCATAATCAATTTTAGAAGATTTTCATTGCCACACCAAAACAAAGTCCTCATCCCTTAGCTATAACTCCACAATCCTTTATTCTCTGTAGCCTGAGACAACTATTGATCTACTTTCTGTCTTTATAGAGTTGCATATTCCAGACATTTCACGTAAATGTAATCATGCATTATGTGGATCTTTGTGATTGGCTTCTTTTATTTATTAATTGCAAAATATTTTTGAGGTTCATTCATGTTGGAGTAGTGCATTTTAAAAAATTGCCACATATTCTTCATATGGGTGTAACACATTTTATCAGCTGTCAGTTGACAGACATTCGGGTTGTTTCTTCTCTTCAGCTGTTATGAAAAATGTTGCTGTGAACGTTTGTAGAGCTGATTTCTTTTTAAACTGCTGCTTATTTGCCATATTTAGTGTTGAGTGAATACAGCCAGGGAGGAGGAGAGCTTAGAGCCATGTTTTCCTTCCACAATTATGGAAGTCACGGGTATAATATAGTTTCTTTCTAATTTTTAACTTTTGTGGGACATAGTAGGTGATGATTCAATTTTTAAAAAGTTTTTGCCTATATATGTAGCTGATTATATTTGCTTTTAAGAAACTAATTGACTTAGTTGTAATTATATTTTCTGTTACAGTTAGTAGTAGTGTTAATTATTTGATATCCTATAAACAGTAAAATAAATTTCTTGGTGTAGTTCTCAGAGCTTAATTTTTAAGAAGTGAAAGGTTATTTTAGCATCATTCAAATTTATTTCTTTCTCATTTTTCTGATATGCTCAGGTTAAATTTCCATGCTCTTAATTGGGAATAGAAAATGGAAAGAATTGTTCTACATTCTTATTTTTTCTATTCAAATATTTTGTTGAAGGTTTTTACTCCTTGGTAAAGCTTTCTCATTGTTTTTAAGCCTAATGTGTGAAATAGGTAGCAGGTAACAGGCTTCAGAGTAAAAGGTACCATTTTCTAGAGTTCTAACTTAGGCCAAACAAACGAACAAAAAAAGTAACATAGATTCTGTTTTCTGCATCTTGCAGATTATGCTCTTTCTATATTCTTTAAAATTATCAAAAAACATTGTAGTAATATCTAAAAATACTTGTTTCTCTCTGTCTTTCTGAATTTTCCACAAATAAAGTATATTTTCGAGGTGTCTGGCTATCAATTTTCCCATAAAACGATTTGTACCCATTTTATTCCATTTTAATAAATTGCATTACTAAAATGTGCTAAACTAGATGACATTAGCAAATCACCAATTAAAAATAAAACTTTTTTATTGGTGAATAAAATAGGAACCAATTATTTGCTCTTAAATTGGAGAAAATGAGATAGCAAAATAAAAACATTCTTCATTGTTCTTTTACTGCAAAGTATATTTATGACAAAGTCTTTTTTTAAAGGAGAATAAGGAGAATTGTTACTTTTTTTGTTAGTCTGATCCTAATAATGATAATTTGTGATTATGATAGAATTGAGCAGACTTCCCCCATTTGATATTATATAGTAAGAAAATGATAAACTTTGTACCTAGAATAACTTTATTCTCATTATTATTATAATTCTCATTATTATTATCAAAATATTATTATCAGGGGCTGCGTGTGGTGGCTCACGCCTATAATCTCAGCACTTTGGGAGTCCGAGGTGGGCAAATCATGAGGTCAGGAGATCGAGACCATCCTGGCTAACGTGGTGAAACCCTGTCTCTACTAAAAATACAAAAAAAAAAAAAAAAAAAAATTAGCTGTGCGTGGTCGTGGGCACCTGTAGTTCCAGCTACTCAGGAGGCAGGAGAATGGCGTGAACCCAGGAGGCGGAGCTTGCAGTGAGCCAAAATTGCGCCACTGCACTCTAGCCTGGGTGACAGAGCAAAACTCTGTCTCAAAAACAAACAAGCAGAATATATATAAAATATATATATGGCTGCAAGCAACATAATCACTCTAGGTATTTTAAGCAGAAAATGGTATTACATAATTAAATACGCTGTGAAACAAATTGAACAGATTTCATCATAACCTATATCAATCAATTACTTTACAAATTTTGTACCTACCTTACAAGATTTCTGGTAGGCCCAGGGAGTCATGTGAGTAGTACATAGCTAGAAGTAATACAGAAGAAATGCCGTACCATATCACAGCAATGTTCTGATGGAAATGCCACTCCCATCTCTCTGCTGTGGTCAGCACTTGTGACACCAGGGACAGACAGCCTTCTGCCACAGTTGCCCCAGGAGAACCAAACCCTTCATCACAGAGTCCAGTATTCATGTGTGTGGTTGTCCCTCATGTTGGCCAGTTTTTCCTTAGTAGAAAAGGACTGGGATAATATTGGTTAACCAATCTCTAGTTTCTGCCACCCTTTAATTTTCTGTTACTTTTATTTCTATCCTCTTTTTCTTTTCCTTTCTGTGTCTTCTGTCTTCTTTTGTCAGAGTCATGCTTTCCTGGGTTATCAAGAGTATTTTCTAGATTTCAAAGAGTTTGTTGAAATCTTGCTGTTAGTCATAGGACTGATTGAATTGTGATATATTTTTTGAAGGGATTCAAAACATGGGAATCCTAGAGCTTTTGGGGTAGATATTTGGTTCTTCTTCAGTGTATATGTCCTCAAGCCTACAGTGATAGAATGCTGTAACTTCCTTTTCCTGTGGTTTCTCCCTGATCCAGTACCCATGGAGTTGCAGATGGGAGGGTCAGGAACATGAAGGGTCTTAGAGGATCTGCCACTTATAAACTGACATGTTAGTCTGCCACAGTTCTATTGGTGCTGTCAAAAGACATGAACTCCTAGGTTAAAAACAAAGCATTTTATTGCTCACAGCATTAGCAGCAGGCTGACTCGGCTTTGTGTCAGTTCCAAAGCCCATATTATGACACTCATAGTGTAATGTGAATACTGCCAGTTGCAGTGGGTTGTATTTTAGGAAAGAAACTTTGAGCATAGGGAATATTACTTTTATATTATGGGCAGCAATGACTGTGATTGATCTGAGTGATACAGGCTATGATGAAATCTGTTCAATTTGTTTCATAGCATACTTAATTAAGGATGCTGGTCAGTAGGACTGTGGGTAGCAGAAAGAGGCCTGTCTGGAGTATTGGCCTCAGTCCTGCCTTCCAGGTCCCAGATTTAGTCAGCTGAACAAATCCCATAATCTAATAAATCATCAGAGTCTACCTTAGAACATCAAGTGGCTTTTTTGTTTGTTTGTTTTACATCGTGTTTATTGTACTTTATATATCTTTCAATCAATACATACAGATCTATCTCCCTTTTTATTTTTATTATTTTTTAATTATATTTTAAGTTCTAGGGTACATGTGCACAATGTGCAGGTTTGTTACATATGTATACATGTGCCATGTTGGTTTGCTGCACCCATTAACCCGTCATTTACATCAGGTGTATCTCCTAATGCTATCCCTCGCCCCTGCCGCCACTCCATGACAGGCCCTGGTGTGTGATGTTCCTCACCCTGTGTCCAAGTGTTCTCATTGTTCAGTTCCCACCTTGAGAACACCTTGAGCGTGAGAACACGCAGTGTTTGGTTTTCTGTCCTCGCGATAGTTTGCTCAGAATGATGGTGTCTAGCTTCATCCACGTCCCTACAAAGGACATGAACTTTCTTTTTAAATTTTTTGATTTATCTTTCCACTTGGCCTGAGGTATTAATTCAGATACAGTATGACGTGTTAGTGATTATGCAAACTTCCCCTTGTTCAGCAAAGAAGTCTAGGACAATTCTTTCATTCATAACAATCCTGGTCAGTGAGTTGAAGCTGACCTGATTGTCTCCCAGGGCTGATGTGGTGTCACTGATCACTTTAGCTAAAATCAGGCATAGATTTTTTACCACTTCCCACTGTAGGGATAACGGCCTGCAGAGTGCACATAGTAAGTCAATTTTTTTCTCCAGGAAGCTCCCCAGAGTAACTAAGGATAGATTCAGTTTGGAGAGATCTCCATAGTTGCCTAAGGGTTGCATGATATACTGGTGACATGTCTTTAAACACTTGAACATTTCTTATGATCATACCTGTAGAGTTCAAGTCATGGTGTTTTTGAAGAGAGAGGCGAGTTAATGCCTGTCTTTCACACAAGATAAGTAGTCTTGAAAGGTGTACGTGGTGCTCCTGGAAGGAAAGTGTTGTTTATAGTTGTTGGGTGACCAAAATAGGACCTTTATTGGTTGAGGGACAACAGAGTGGCAGAGCTTTCAACTTGGCTTCCAGCTGGCTGATAAATATTACAGTTCTTGGTTCAGGAAATAATTAAGTCTAAACATTTTTGGATGGACTGTCTGAAGACAGTCAGTCCAACTTATCCTTTTTGTCAGTGCCATTCACCCACCCCACAGAATGACTGAGCTACAGTTATGGGACTTGGAATGGGGTAGATATCCAGAGAGAAGGGAAGATGTTTTGCATGGGAGATGCGGGAGCTTGATCTATTCTGATTGACCTCTTAGTAAAGTGTAGATAATGGTAATCAAATCATGGTCAGAACTTTCTGGTGGTGGATGAGAGGATGTGCTGTAGGAGAGGAACTTTGAACCTGCCTGCACTTTGCTGTAAAAGGAGACATTATCTTTATTATACTAGACATGAAGTGAGCCTCCTCTTTGCTCTGGAAAGAGATGCTATTTTCCAAGATTGTTTGGTATACACACATCCTTGAAGAACATGTAGATAAAAGACCATCAATGTCTTTACTTGCAATACAAGTGGAAATGAAATATGAGAGACCCAGGGAGAGTTGTCTTGCAACAGACAGAAGACCACAAACCTCCTAGTGTCATGTTGGCTACTTTTCCTTAAGCCCGGTGCTTCTAATGTTGTTCCTATACATTTGTTATATCTTGGATGTAGATTAAATGGAAGGAAACCCTCATTAATTTTGATTCTAGGGATACCTCAAGAATATTTTCCCTACATTAGTTACTGAATAAAGGGAATACCTGATTTCCACAGTTCCTGAGTCCAGAGAGGAGAAATAATTATGTCAGAGAGCAAATAAAGGAAAAGATGGGAAGCTTGTTTCTGGGTGAAAAAATTGTTTTGTTGTCTTTGATAGTTTGATGTGAATCTGTAGCATCTTTAGTTCTGAGCTTGCTCACTTAAAATATATACTTATATCCTTTTACTTAATTTCATTCAGGTTTCTAAATATGATTTTAGTATACTCTTTAGATATAATACCAATAGCTGGGTTTACATTGTCCTTCTGTGAATCTCTACTTTTTATGATTATCTAGTAAAGATAACCCAGATCTTGTCATTTCTTTACCCACTGTTGAAATACATAGCCATTGTTCACTTTAGGTCTTTTTTTTCCTATTGTAGAAAGATATATAACATAAAATTTACCGTTTTAACCATCTTTGAGAGTATAGTTAGTTCAGTGACATTAAACACATTCACATTGTTGTGCAACCCTTATATCTTCAGGCTTCTTAAGCTATAGCGATAGCATTGATGCAGTACTGGACAGGGGTGGCTGGTGGTTGGTATGTCTTTCTCGGATTCCTGTGGTAGATATTTCTTTACCCTAGGATATATTTTTCAAGGAAGCAAAAGCAAGGGATATAATCCAGGCTATTGGTGTCTCTGGAAATATTGCTAGAGAAAAACTGTGTTCCAAATGTATTTCAGTGTCTGGCATGTACATTGCACATGGTCTTAAGACATATCTCATGATAACATATGAAAATACAGCAGGTGGTCATATATAAAGAAAAATAAGAAAAAGTAAAAGTGTTCTGTTAAATACCTAAAAAATAAGAAATTTGATTAAGCTTCAGGTATAATACTTATGAGTCTAACAATTTGAAAATGACAACCCTTTTTGAAACTTGCTTTGTGAAATGAGGCTATTAGTCTTGGTTCTCTGAGAAGCAAGAGGTTTGATGTTTAAGGGACTAGAGGAAATGCCTGTGAGGGATGCTGGAGGAGGAGCTGGGGGAGGCTGGGAGAGCTGTCAAACTCAATGCAGACCTGACCCTAGGTGAAGGAGAAAGGGAAGGAGTGGAGATTGGGTGAAAGTGTCTCAGGCTGCCCTGCAGTTCTAGGAGAGCTTGGCAAGCCTGTTGGGGAATCCTTGAGCCAAAGTCCCATGTGTCCCAGGAACAGGTCTATTTTAGTATACTTGCTACACTCAAGCCTTGGCTGGGAGCAGGGAACTGTGACTTCAACTCAAATACTGTGATAGGTTTCAGAAGGTAGCAGCTGGGGCTGTAGGCCATTTATGTTTCCTGCAGTCAAAGATTGAGAGTTGCCTTGTTATGGCTGCTGCAAAGATAGTTAAATTTTTCCTTAACTTAAAAAAAAAATCTCTTCAATCTGTGGATTTCATTAAGTTTAATTAGAAGATAGATCTTTGAAAGTTTGATGGGATCTCATTTTTCCATGTCTGAAATAGTAGAAGAAGCAATATTTTAATAAATGAAAAAAGGATAACTTTTTATCATTATATAAATAGTTTCATTAAAGTTTTAAAAATAGTACCAAAAACCTTTCTTAATTGAGTGATAATCACTATATTTTGAAACTTGTCATTGGACAATAATCAGACATGACATTGAATACTCACATTAAAACAAATCAGAGGTTAAATGCCTTTCTTTGGTTGATTTTGTTCCCCCTACGACTTTAATCTTCAAAGTTTACCCAGGTTTTATTATGCCCAAGACCAAGTAAAAGTCTTCTTATAATGAATAGTTATATCTTGATTTACTGTTTTTTGTTTTAAGTATCTCTTCTGTCCCATCAAATCACTATTAATTAATTTTCTATTTTAAATAATTTTTTCTCACATTTAATGAAGGACTAAATGAAGAATACAGACTATTAGAAAAAGGCTAATTTTTAGGATCATTGTTGAGCTATCCCAGAAGGATGCAAAAGTTAAATTAATTCCTTTCTCTTCTGATTACTACTTTTATTGGGGTTTGCATGAATAGGATTGATATTTAAGTACCAGTCAATTAAAACATCAACTAGATTAAAATGGGTCAGTAAATAATAAGCCATTATGGTAGTAGACATTAAAGAAACAGATAATATTCTTATGTGAACTCATATTGTCATATGGAGCATACCCACGTATAAACTAATGGATACCATTATCTTGAGTTTACTGGCAGTTTTCTGAATCTACATTATAAGTCTATATAATACATTTCTTCATTTATTCTACATTGGACAACTAGAAAGATAATTAATGTCTTGAATGTAACTAAAACGTTTCATATTTAACTGATCAATTACTTATTCAGTGACTGCTATGTACTGGGCTATACTAGGTATTGGAACTACAAAGTTAAAAGAAATACACCTCTGCCCTTAAGAAGCTTATACTCAAGAATTTAAAGCCATCTAACATTTCATATGAAAACTGCAATAAATGCAGTTTTAGAAAAAGGCATGGGAGGACATAGAAGAAATTAATGATGTCTTGGGGGAGTTTCTGAATAAATATTTTAAGAATTCAAGTTGGTTCTTTTGTATTCCTGGTATAAATTATAGCTTATTGAGTCCTGCAGTTTATTTCTTTTTTTTTTTTTTTTTTTTGAGACGGAGTCTCACGCTGTTGCCCAGGCTGGAGTGCAGTGGCGCGATCTCGGCTCACTGCAAGCTCCGCCTCCTGGGTTCACGCCATTCTCCTGCCTCAGCCTCCTGAGTAGCTGGGACTACAGGCGCCCGCCACTGCGCCCGGCTAATTTTTTGTATTTTTAGTAGAGACGGGGTTTCACTGTGGTCTCGATCTCCTGACCTTGTGATCCGCCCGCCTCGGCCTCCCAAAGTGCTGGGATTACAGGCTTGAGCCACCGCGCCCGGCCAAGTCCTGCAGTTTATTTCTCTGAGTCTATATGGGGTACATGCAGTTACTTCAATGCATGTGTGTGAAATTTTAAAATCTTTGGAATTTCTCTATTTACACTGGAGGCAAAATATTTCTCCATAAGCATCATTTACCCATTTTAACTTGATAAATGTGAAATTTAATTGTGCAAAGAGAGAAATAATTTCTGCTATGGGGTAGGAAAGATGAATAGCAGTCTAAACTGTATCTTCCAGGCCCAGATAATAAGTTTTTGCGGACTCTGATGGAATTTTTATTTAAGTATTTTACTGGTTCTTGTTTTCAATCTGGATTTAGCTCCTGAAGCTGATATGTTGTTGCAGTGTAGAGCCGTCATTTAATTGTAAAAACATCTACTTATATCCAGGATGAACATGTTGACTCGGGTAAACTTTCTAAGAACTACCTACTTTTGCTGTTAGACAACTTTCTAAATCTTGTCAGCACAATCAGGTTGAAAGCATCTGCTCTGGCCGCCTTTGGAAAAACTGGATGGTCCTCCTGGATGGGGCTCAGGGATAGTGCCTGTTACTGAACCTTGAATTTTGTGCTTAAGTTTGTTGTCCAAAAAGGGTCAGGGAACCAAAGGTTAGAAAAAACAGTCTCATTACTGAGTATCCACCCAAAAGAAAAGAAATAAATATTTCAAAGGGATGCTAGTACTCGCATGTTTATTACAGCACTATTCACAATAGCAAAGATATGGAATAAACCTAAGTGTTTATCAGTGGATGAATGGATAAAGAAAATGTGGTACATATACACTGTGGAATACTATTCAACCATAAAAAGGAATGAAATCCTGTCATTTGCGGCAACATAGATGGAACTGGAGGCTATTATCTTAAGTGAAATCAACCAAGCACAGACAGACAAATATCACATGTTCTCACTTATATGTGGGAGCTAAAAATTGTGATCACATGGATGTAGAAAGTGGAAAGGTAGATAACAGGCTGGGAAGAGTGAAGTCGAGGCAGAGAAGGAAGAATGAAGAGAAGTGTGTAAAGGGTGCAAACGTACGGTAGAAGGGGTAAGTTTAATGTTTGATAGCAGAATGGAGTGACTGTATCTGACCAAATAGCAGAATAGAGTGACTGTATCTGACCAAATAAATGTATTGTACTCAGAGAATAGACACCGTAAATACTTTGACTTGATCACTGCACCTTATATGCATGTAACAAGATTTCTCATGTACAATAAATTTGTATAAACAAACACATTTGTCTTTTCTCATATTTGTGTTGAACATAGTAATTGCAGTAAATTATGTACCAAAGGAAATTTAGGTACTATGTATTCACATATGAAGAAAACTTCTCACTTTATTTTCAAGGGCAGAAAGCCACTTTGCTGATTCAGTGATGTAGATAGCGGCATGTTCCTCTATTTTGTTGTTAACCTCTTTCAGCTTCTAATGATTTTCCTTTGATCATTTGCCATGTTCTTAAGATTGCCTTTGACTGGCTCTGTCCCACATATTGAATATCTTTGAGATTTCTATTTACAGTTTATCTACTTTATTGGCCCCTGTTATGTCTTTACCTTCCCAGTTGATATTGCTACTTTTGTCCCACTCTTTGTCATTACCTTTTTGGCCGCTCACTTTCCTGTCTTAGGCTGTCTGGAGTTTGCTGGTGTCAGTCCTTCTACTATACTTTTAGTTTACTGCTTCCCTAAGGAAATCTTCAACTATCCTGAATCATAGATGGACACACACCCCTCCAGCTAGAAGTTACATTTAAAATACCTTTTCTCACGTAAGATCCTTTTTGATAATTGACACAAGAGTAATAAAGTGAGCTTACAGTATTGGCTTTCCAAACCATTATAATTGAATTTGTAATCCATAAAACCTAAAGATAAGTGTCTTTAAACAGACTTTTTAAAAACAAAGATAAAGGAGCAGTTACTTCTAACATATAAAGTTGCATTTAGGGCAAAGAGGAGAATATTTTAGAGCCAATTGCTTTGTTTACTGGCTGCATACGGCATCTGTGGGGAGGCAAGTGGTTTCCACTTGGAACAGTAACTTTATCCCTTTGTAGAAGCTATTCTTGTCAAGTCACCAGTGTTTTCATTTTGCCAAATGCGGTGGTATTTGGTTAGTCCTTGTTTTATTTGACCACATTTGACACAGTTGATCACTCTCTCACTGTTGAGACCACTTTCCATACTTCCAGGACACCACAATCTCCTTGTTTTCCTTCTACCTCACTTATGGTTTTTAACTTTTTTTTTTCCTTTAACTTATTTCTCTAATCTCCACGTTGAAACCTACAGTTGAAAAATGCCCTAAACAGTTCTTACTCCTCCTTTTTCCTCTGTACTGTCCCCTGGGTGATTCCATCTGAGATCTTGGTTTTTATATATTATTGCTATAGTAATTGCTTTATTTTGAACTGGAGTCTTCCATCTTCAATTTCCTTGTCAGCTTTTAAAATTTAGATCACTAATAGACATTTCCAACTTATCATCTCCAAAACTGAATCCTTCTCTCTTCCCAAGCCTGTTTCTTCCATGGTCATTTCTGTTTCAATAAATTACAATTTTGTCCTTGAAGTTGCTCAGGCCCAAAACCTTGGAGTCAGTCTTGATTCCTCTTTCTCTCAAAGAAATTTCCATCTTTTTTCACACCTGTATATCTAGTACCACGAACGGTGCCTGGTGTATAGTAGGCATCAATAAATAGGCTTTGAAGGAATGAAGTATGTGAGCCAATATCAGGGTAAACTGCCTGATATTGCCCAAAGATGGAAACTTTAGTTAACTAGGTGCTCTCAAGAAGATAGAAGCTCCTTATTTTCTTACCCTTATTAGCTCAGAGGGAGGTTGGTTTTGTAATGTATCACAATGATTTCTATAACATGCAAATTAAGAGAGATCATATGCTACATTTTTGGAACATCAAATACAGCACAGAGATTACTTCCTTATGACAAATATCTCACTTTTGTTTCTCATTTTTTGAGTATGAATATCTCCAGTTGACAGAAGTTGTAGGTACTCAGTAATTATTTTTTTAGTGAATGAATGATTCTAATATACATCTCGATCAGAATTTTGGAAGTAGGATTTATCTTATTCTCTAAAACCTGTTGCTCTTCTTGCATTTTGTATGTCTGCTAATGGTACCACTTTCTATCTAATTAAACAACAAAAGTGGGAAGCCTCTTGTAAATGCTTTTCTTGTACCTCATTCTATCAGTTTATATTTCAAATGTTGTTCAAACCTTCCTCCTTGCTCAAAAATTTACTTCTACAGTAGCTTCTGAACTTGAATCTATTGCCTCTGTTATTGTCCCCCCTTTGCGTAAAATTCCTTACGATTTTCACTATTTCTGGTTGAATCTGAATTTTGTGACTTGACACACAAGGCTATGCCTTATCTGTCTCCTGTCTCCTTGTTCAGCCTCATTTCTTGACTTCTTCCCATTACTTCCCTTTCTACCTTGACAAAGTACTCACAAAATTTGAATTACTTGTAATTTAAAGGTTCCATGTCTTTGAACATGTTAATTCCTGTGCTTAGAACTTCATTCTTCACTTCTGCATCAGGCCATTTTATTAATCCTTGAGTCGGTATTTTATTCAGCTGTCCTAGTTCTCATTTAGCATCTCCATATTCCCATTATTTACCAAACATATTTCTTATAGTATATAGTATGTTTTAATCATTTTACTGATATATCTTCATTGGACAGGCAAAATGTCCTGTTAGCCTTTGTAGTTTTTTAACCTTTCTCGGTGTTTCTAGGAGTTGATTGATATGGCATAAATGCTGATTGACACTCCCTTCTGCTGGTATGCTAAATTATTGTGAAATTATGTGATACCACAGGTATGTATCTCATTACGTATAAAACCTGGAAGGAACTCCTTGGTCTTTACCTTGATTATAGAATTATTTATCCATAAAGAACAATACATTTTAGTGCATACCTATATATATTCACAGACATGTTTGCATGATTTAAATTAAATAGATTGTAAGCCATGCTAATGGAAAATTATGATTAGAATTGGGAAGCAATTTTATAAATTTAACTTGAATTCATTATTTCAATTTAATTTCCTATTTCTTCTTCTATAGAGAATTACCTTTTTGAATATTTCCTGGAAATAATTTGGATTATCCTTTCCCTTATTTCTCAATTTCATGCTACTGTTGTCTACATATATTTATTTTCCATTTAGGTGATATTTACTGCTAGTTTTTGTGTTCCTTGTTTTTGCTACTTTCTTTGAGTTGTCTGTAATTTGTGTTTTTCTAGAAGCCAGGTGACTGAGTTTGATTTAGTTTCTCTGATTGTAGAGAAAAATTATTTATTTGCTCTTTCAGATCTTTGAAAATTATATGGCATTGCTGAAAAAAACATTTGTGGTTCCTGGGTAATGACTGGCAAGGGGGTGGAAGGAAAAAATTTTAAACTTGACTTTTTGAAATGAACTGGTTACAGCTGAATGAACGTGTACCGGAAAGGTAGATTCTGTTAAGTTTTTTTTTTTTTTAAAGTATGTTTTTCTTCTTCCTCTCTCTTCTGACATATTTCCCATTCCCACTTTAAACAACCTTAAGTTTCGACAGTAGAGGCATGCTGGTCAGATTTTAATGCTTAGATATCAAATATAACAATTACTATATATTTCAAACAGCGGGAATTGAGACTCCTGTTGGTGTCTTACTCCAAAACAGCATTTTAAATTCATATAAACCTTGCTTTAAGGGATGGAGAAAAGACAATTTAGGGAACAGCATGAGGTTAAACATATTGATCAGTAGTCCAGTAGTTCTTGCTAGACTTGGATAGAATGTAGACTTTAGAAAAATAGTATTATCAACAACAACAAAGAATGCTTCTCTAGAGAGACTGTCTTTTGTTTGCATTTTATGGATTTTGGAGGATGAAAGATATATTTTAGCCAGGGATTAAAAAAAAGTGGAGAAGTTGAAAGTTGAAGTGTTAAACATGAGCTGAGAAATTTTGTAATTTAAAAATTTTTATCATTTAAGTTCTATATTAAAGGATTTACTGAGCTCTGTTATTTATTTCTAGTTAAAACATAGGGTAATTTTGAATTTTTGCCAAAGTGTGAGAACCATTGCCTGATAAATTAACTTCTAGAAATTAATTATACAGTGTTTATTTATAACCTTGTTAACCAGAGTTAAGACATTTGTTGACCTTGAAGTCCTCGGAACTTTGAGTCTCTCTTGATGAATGGAAAATTATTTTATTATCCTATTTTAGGTAAGTGTTATCTATGCAATAGGTGTTTATCATTTTCAACTAAGATATGTTAAATTTCTCTTGTATGTGTGTAGAGTAATATTATTGGACAGAAACTTAGCTTTTGGTTACAAGTGTTTTTTTTTTTTTTGTTTGTTTTTTTAATGGAGCAGTAGTAATGGCTAATGTTTTTCCATCTTCCTTTCACCTCAGTAACCCTGAAATAAATAAGAAATAAATAACTCCACTGAAACTTTATTTCTTCTGTAGTTTATAACTGACTAAAATATTTTGCTTACAAATTGTTTTAATAGGAAAGATATTTAATAATGCTGGAATAAAACATTGAAGTTTAGTTTTGTTACTCTTTCTTTAATGTTGGAAACCCAGTCTGTCTCACTGTTTGATCTCTTGTAGGTAGCTTGTATGCAGCTCATCAATGCCCTGGTTACATCTCCTGATGATTTGGACTTTAGGCTTCACATCAGAAATGAATTTATGCGTTGTGGATTGAAAGAGATATTGCCAGTAAGTGCCCTGCAGTCTCCTTATTAATATTTAAATTAAAAGAGTACTTCAGTAGGGGGAAATTTAGATAAATTACCTTGAAGAATAATTTGTCTGTAGGAAAAGGCTTGAGTTTAAAAATCCATTTTTGAAATATAGATGATAAGATTTGAGTGTTATTTAACACTTTAAATATTTGAATGCTATAAATCAAGTTGAATGGTTGGTTTATTGTTTATATGTTTTTTATCCTTTTGCATAATTAAAAACAATAATTCATCATATTTTTTATTTCTATCTCTAGAATTTAAAATGCATTAAGAATGATGGCCTGGATATCCAACTTAAAGTCTTTGATGAGCATAAAGAGGAAGATTTGATTGAGTTATCCCATCGCCTCGAAGATATTAGAGCTGAACTTGAATATCCTTTTGTTCTAAAGTCTAGTCAAATCATATATAAAATTATTGCTAAATCCAAAATACTCAACCACAAATATTTAGCTCATTTCTATGTAACCAACATGAAATCAAACCTTCATGCGTCAGAAGAATGTTATTATTTTATTAGTTTGTGTGCTTTTATGAATACACCTATATGTAAGTGCATGCTGCAACTAACAAATGGATGCTGTAGATTAACTTATATGTATGTGTGCAATCTGTTCTGTTTTCTTTTTATATTTGACATTTCTCCTTCTACTCCGGGCTTTTCAGCTCTAGGAAAAGGGCAGTCTTAGTCACTGGCTGCTCTTTCCCTGCACCTTGGGTGCATACTCATGAGTCACATGTTAATCTGTGGGTCTGCAGATATCTGTGCTCCTCATGAGACCCACCAGGTTCCTATCCTCACCTGGGGCTTCTTCGTGATAGATTATGCCTGACCACCAGCTCTGTTGGTCAGGCAACCTTTAGAATTCAACACAGTATTCATAGATAGCTTCTCTACTATCTTTGTTCTCAACAGCCTCTGTGCTTAGGCGAGACAGATAGTTTGAGCTGATTGTAGAAAGGAAGTCAGGAAGTGTCAGGTTAAGTTACCATTTCCAGAGTTTTTCTACTACCCTCAATGCTAAATATCTGTATTTTATATTGAATATATAAGATGCCTGTATTAGAGTTTCAAAACCTTACAGAACAAATTCTGTCATATTATTGTAGTTGTTTGGTGTAGAGTATAAATAAATCCATATATTCCTTAATCAACTCACTGAAGCATATGATGTTTACAACATGGTGTGGAGCACAGTTAAAGAAACTAGAGCAGAGGGATATTTTATTTCTATTCTTCAGCATCTTTTGCTGATTCGAAATGATTATTTTATAAGGTAAGAAGAAGTTATATTCTAATGTTTTCTTTCACTAATAGAAATCTATTAATTGTGAAATTCACATCATATTTGCCTTTGACAAGCAAATGATTTTTATGTTTGTCATAACATTGATTCCTAGAATGTGTTGTTTCCTCTGGGCACATATTTAGATAGATGATGGTAAAATGATATTACTATTACTTTTTAAGCTCCTGTGGATTCCTGGTTACAACCTTTCATCTGAATAAAAATGCAAACAAGCAACAAATTACTAGTTGATCATGTGATAGATAATATGTTCTGGCTATTCCTTAGGCAGTAGAAATGATGTTGATAAGTTTCTTCTTATAAGTTACATGAAGGGCACTAAACATTGCCTTTATTCATGTTTAAGTAGCTGGCAAGCCTTAATAATACAGTTGTGTTTAATGTTGCCAATCTATCAAAAAGCCAGACAAATGGCTTTTAAAGATTGATTATGTCCTAGCCATCTGAATTTAACAAGTTATTTATCTTTTTTTTTTTTTTTTTTTTTTACCTCATCTACATTATAATGTGACTAAATATGGATGTTAGCGCCTAACTCACTGGGTTATTAGGTAGGTGAAATATGGGAAAGTGGGTAAAACTTCTAGCCAAACCCTTGGCATATGGTGTATGCTTAGTAAATGTTCTCTATATCTACTTTCCATTTCTATTACTCTTTTATGGTGGAAGCTGAGCTCTTTGAATATAAAATCATTTTGTTGCCACCAATTTAGGTTTGCTGAAATTTCATTCTCTTATACTTTGGGTGGTTTTTTCTTTTCTACTTAATTTCAAGTAGAATAATTTTTTAGACAAACTTCATTCAGGCTATGTCCTCTGGGTAATGTCAGAGGGTATGACTCAATTATTTTTTGATGTACCTAACAAGCAAGGAGGAGACCCAAAATGTTAAAACTTTAGGTTTTCCGGATGTGGGTAGGACATACATCAAAATTACTCTTTGTAGCCAGAAATCCCATTGATATTCTAAAATATGAGTTTAGTAACTGATTTTTTAAAATTTGCTTCTTTCTCATATTTTATTAAAAATAAACCAGTTTAAATATTTACATACTTGATAAATGCTAGATTAAGAATTGCTAATTTAGATTTTAAAATATCATTTGTATCATGCTGTTTATGATACTAACTACTCCAAATTTACTTAAAAATGAAACTGAAACTTCTACTTACTCTAAAGTAAACTCCATACATTTTTTGATCTGTGTGTGGTCGGTCCTGTCGTCCTTTGGATATTTGCCGCTGTTTGAGTACCCAGGAATTTAAGACTGTTGTTTTTTTTCAATGGTTTGAACGTGCCTGTAGTCCTGCAGGGGTTTATCATGCTTATGACTTTGATCCCTTCACCTGTGCCCTGAGAGGGCATGTGGTTGTATCTAGCTTCAAAACAGATTAAAAAACACAATTGTTTTAGGTTGTGTTCAGGTGATCCTATCATTTGAGTTAACTCAAGAGTCTTGGAGAAAGATTAACTTGTGGCATTACCAAAATGACATTAAGGCATAGAAATTTAGATATTTGGCCATCTTTTGAGTATGAACTTCTACATTTGATGCTCATCTATGTTAATTCCTTCTTTGGCTCTTTAAACTCCAGGTATCTTGGTTCCAGATATGGTTGCCACAAAGGCAGTGTTCTTCCTGTGACTGCTATACTCACGACAACTCCATCAATTTTGTCCTCGTGTTTCCAAACTCTCCTATTTATTATCGTGGTTGTTAATATTTATTAAAAATATGTTATGTTTTTATCCCAAGATTGTGTCAGAATTGTGATAATTCACATATATTTTCGTCGTGCATTTATTTTTTTAAAGTTTTATTTATTTAAATACAGTAAAACTTACTCTTGTTGGTGTACACATCTATGAGTGTTTTTTTTGTTTGTTTGTTTTTTACCTTCATTTTTTGGTTTCATCTACCTCAGAAGGACCTCTATTTTACTGTTTCAGCAATCTTAGATAACCTGTAACATTTTTTGTTTAATGAGCTCTTTAAACTACTTTTGATATGAACATACATAATTTTTCTTTTTCTTTTTACAAACAACAGGTTGTTCCATTGCAGAATGTTAAATGTTCTCATTTGAAATAATTGGTGGATGGAAAAATTAGAATCTTTTTTCATTTCTACTTTTGGAACAAAAGAAAGTTTGACAGAAATGGAATTCGATTGGAGAATATATGTCAAAGGCAGCCCCTTTTCCCCAGGAAAAAGGGAGGGGGCTGAAATAAAGCAAGATAATTGGATAGAGAAGATCAAATTCAGTTTTGCATAGAATAATTAAGGCTTACCATGACTAAAATACTATGGTAGTTAAATGAGCATGGGAGATAATTTCTGACATTTGTTAACAATACTACAGAGAAAAATGAAGATTTCAAAATCTCCTCCAACAAAAATAACATTTTATCAGTAATGGCAACTTAGTGTTCATCCCTTAATTAAGTTATTTGCATATTCCTCAGACACATTTACTACCTCACCAATATTTTCATGGAGATTATTTTCTAGATTTATATTTTTGGAATCCAGAAATGTTGTATATTATTCTTTGCTAGTATTGCCTCCCCAAAGAGTTTTTGCATGAAATTTCAGCTACATTACAGATGAACTCATAATTGGACATTATGGAGTTGAGGAAAAACTTACTAAAATTATGATTTCTTAAAAAAATGACATGAAATAGCTTGTGTTGTTAATTTAAAACATTTTCATTTTAAAAACATTAGAATAATATTAAGAGTAAAAAAGAAATACATCATTGAAATTTTTAAATGTGATAGATATAAATGTGTTTAAATGTATATACCACATGTAAATGTGGTAATTACGGCAGAAATATTTGGGAATGGGAGATAATGTCTTGAAAGAACTTGAACAAATAGAGGCATAGATAACACTTTTGATTTGTGCCCAGGAACCGTTTCTTAAACATTTTTACTCTATGACAGTTAATGATCATTAGTCATCTTTGCTAGTGTTAAGCTGTAGTAGATTTTCTTCACCATAATACATGGTTTATTAGGTGTAAGGTAAGTAGGTCAAGAGCAGTGGGTCATAGTTTATGGAAAGGAAAGCCTAACTGGCTTGAGGGACCAACACTTAGGTGATGAGGAGGATTTACAGAGGAGAAGTATGCTAAAAGTCATTAAGGAAAGAAGTTCTAGGGGATGATTTGGTATGGAGGACTGTGCTTCATTAGAATAGTACCCAACCTGTTTATCACTTTAGTTTGGTTTTACTTATAAAATCTTTTATCTGTTTCACATTTATTAAATCTTAAGGGATGTTTTGCTTATTGCCAAAGTAGATGGACTAGACTTAATTGTAATGACAACATAAAATCTACTTGGAGATTTTAGTTAAACTTCAATTTTTGGACAAATATTATTATACTGAATTTTTCATTTCCCTTTGAGTAAGAAATGTGAATTTGATATTGTATATAACTTACAGTATGAGTTTTAAATTTGATTTCACAAACACTTGGAAAACAGTATACCATATACTACCATAAAACTTTTTAGAAAAGATTTTTGTTTATTTTGATTATATTATGAAGTGAGTTAATGGTAGCTATTTCAGTGTGGTACAGTGGAAAGTTGATGACCTCTGAGCACTAATTTTAAGCACTTATCACTTCACTTTCAGCTAATTTACTTAATTCAAGGTTTTGACTTTTATTAAGAAAATTAAGGGACACTATATTTCCTAAAAGACTATAAAAATATGCTGTTTTGAATTCATTAAAAGCAAAGTGGTGACAATTGTATTTACTCTCACTTCCATGTAAAATCTGTTATGTCAACTGTTGAAACTATATTACTAATAAATTATTGAACTTGAAATCAATCTTAGCAAAAAAGTTTTGTTTTGATGTAAAGTTACACTAATGATTGATTGTACATTTACTCTTTTCTTTGGTTTTAGGCAACAGTACTTCAAATTAATTGATGAGTGTGTATCCCAGATTGTATTGCATAGAGATGGAATGGATCCAGACTTCACATATCGAAAAAGACTAGATTTAGATTTAACCGAGTTTGTAGGTGAGTATTTCTCTACTATTTAAAGGGAAATATCTTATTGTCTCTTATTCTATGAATGAGCTCTAGGGTATTGGTTCTCGGGTTGTGTATCTGGACTCCTGAGGGCCCTAATTGTCAAAACTGTTTTCATAATAGCACAAAAACATTATTTGCCTTTTTTATCGGGTTGGTATTTTGCACTGGTGGTGCAGAACAATGGTGAGTAAAACTCCTGGCACTTTGTTATGAATCAAGGCAGTGGCACTGAACTGTGGGAGTAGTCATTGTCATCTTTACTGTCAATAAAACAACAAAAAAACTGCCATTTTTTTACCTAAGAATGCCTTTGATAAGGTCCTAAAAATGTTAACTTTATGCAAGATGGACCCTTGCATACACATTGTTTTAATATTCTGTGTTAACAAATGGGATTTATACATACAGTACTTCTGCTGCATATGACCAGTGCCTGATGTTACAAATTCTCCATAGGCAAAAGATCTATTAAAAGAGTTCAATAAGAAAATATTTGTGTAATTGAGTTGCAAGCAGAATTGCCTGCCCCGCCGCCAAAGCCTTTTTTTTTTTAAAACTTGGGAATGACTCATACAGACGACAGCTTCTGTAACTTGAGAGTTGTTTTTTTTTTTTTTAAGATAATCAGAGCATTATTACTTAGTGTTGTAACATTTGAGTTTTTATTTACGTTTTCGTCAGGCACTTGCTTTCTTAAAAATGAAATAAAATGAGCCTATAACTTCAAAGAAAATGGCCGATAAATATGCTGCCAATGAGAAAATTTGAGTTTTTAAGTGGAAATTTGAATTTTGAAAAATTTGTATTTGCTGCTTTTAGGCTGACAGGTTCTCAATACTAAAATTATTTCCTGATGTCACTGGTGTTATTAACCTGATTATTCATTGTGATATTGTAGAAAGACATGTTAACATTTGGAACATTTGCATGACTCAGCACACCATTCTTTTCCATATGACCAGTGCCTGATGTTACAAATTCTACATAGGCAAAAGATCTATTACAAGTGCAACATTTATCAAGAGATTTTAGGGTAACAGAGTACAAGTTAATTGATATGATATGTGATTCCACATATCATATATGTTTAAAAATGCAACATTTATCAAGAGATTTTAGGGTAACAGGGTAAAGTTAATTGATATGATACGTGATTCCACATATCATATGTGTTTAAGAAGTCACCATTTGTCAGATTTCGATATAACATCAAAGAAGATTATCCACAATGATTTGAAAAAGCTATTAAAATACACCTCTCATTTTCAGCTGTGTATCTGTGCAGAGTTGTGTTTCTTTTCATATATTATCTGAGTCCAGGGAGAAGAATGAAATATAATTAGTGAAGAACTAGATAATAATGAAAATGCTTGTTTCTCTCTATAAGAGATAAACAATTAGAAGTTCCTGTGGTGGGGGGAGTGGGAAGAGGACGCAGAAATTAAGGAAATGGTGCTGTAAATATGCAGCACACTAAAATGTGGAATGATTTTGAATAGTATCTGAAAAAATTTATTCCACTGAGTCATTTAGGAATGGCAGCTGAGAGGTTTTTTTCACTGAGCTCTTGAGAAGGAAATAAAATATTTGAACACCATTTGCCTGTATAAGTGAAGCATGCTTACATAGTTTTAATAAATTAATTGTATTTACTGATTTTTAAATATTTAGAATAAACTCATAAGTAAATACAAAAGATTTAAATACAGAAGAGAATGTCATTGTATTTCTATGAATAGGTGAGAGAAGAACCAAAGTTGGACAATAGGGGAAAAAGGTGTTGGAAAGCATAAGGCACAGATAATTTGACATACTATAGCAAGAATTTTAAGTTATTGTTAAGGTAATGGGAATCAAAATTAAATATTTCATGCTCTGGAGTAATCCAATTTAGTAAATATCAAAAATTAGGATTAGATAGAGAACAAACACTGTTTTAATCTTTTATACCAGAATCTATAATGTCTTAAATAGATAAATCAAGAAATAATAGTTATGTACATTTTATTTAGAGTTAAGAAACTAACCACCAAAATAATCTGGTATAGAAATGGCCGTAAGAGGTTGCATTTAGGAAGTGTGATTGAGATTTGGATGCAGTAACTTTGTTGACTTATTTTTTATTATAAATTCTTCTGTAATACATTTTTATAAACCTTGTTCATGTATCACTTTCATTCAATAAAAAAGAAGGGATAGCATATATTATGGGAAATCCATATGAATTACTTGTCCTACATTGTGTTCTGTCATGTATATATATCGGAACTTATTTAAGCAATTCATTATTGATGGGCATTTAAGTTATTTTCAGGTTTTTTGTTTTTTTTGCTAACATCAGAAAATATTTTAATGATTATTCTGGCCTAATGGACAAGTCTTTGAAATGGAATTGCTAGGTTAAAAGAAAATCCATATTTACAATTTTAGTACATATTGCCTAGTTTTTCATCAGCAAAGTTCTTAACTTTCACTATTGGTTTCCTCATGTCAACTCCAACACTTGGCATTATCAGTCATTTAATCTTCACATTCATATTGTTAATTTTCATATTGATAGGGAATAATAAACATTATTCATCTGCTTTAGTGATTTTTTTAGTATCAATTTTTCTAACTTTCTGTTTATTACTGTTGCCGGGGTTTTTTTTTTGTTTTTTTTTAGCTTGGTCAGACATCATCTTTTTTCTTTAAAATATGTTCCAATTGGTGATAGAAATACTTGAGTGTTATTACAATTGAACATTCTCCTTTTGCCTGCTAGAAGTTTAAAACTGTTATTGAGTTTGGCTTTTCCTGTTTTCTGTTTTCTGGTATCATGCTTAGAAAAAGCCTTTTTCATTCCAACATTATAATTTTTTTTCCATTTTATTTATTACTGGTAGTATCAGTATTATTTTCTATGATATTTTTTCTTTCTAAACTTTTGAAGTCATAATGAGTTTAAGAACTATCACATTAAAAATTTCCTGTCATTGCAATTTTAGACGTTTGCGTAGATCAAGCAAAACTAGAAGAGTTTGAAGAGAAAGCATCAGAACTTTATAAGAAAGTAAGTAGTTTTGACTAACTTTGTAGTACTCTCTGGGGAACCACTGCAGGCATGCTTCTGCCTCAGGGAATTTGCTTGTTATTCCTTCTTTCTTCTTTATCTGCTTCAGGTGTGTGCACAGATGCCATCCACCAAGGAGGACTTTATAGACCATTGTATCTAAAAAATCTTAACTTCCCACTCCCAACCTTGACCTTCCCTATTCTTTCCTTATTTGTTTTCTTTCAATATATTTATCATCATCTGACATGCTACATAGTTTAGTATTTACATGTGAATGAATTATCTATTTCACCCTAAGAGTAAACTTTGAGGCATTTTGTTGCTTTATTTACTATCCCTGCACCAAGAACTTTTCCCGGCCCTTTGTAAGAACTAAAAAGATACTTTTTGAATGAGTAAGATGATTGAGCAAAATGTATGTAATCAAAATTTTAAGATTGTGGTAATTCTCAAGAAATCATATTATTTAGGCCCTTAAGAATGAAATGATATATAAAAATTTTAAGAGAAAAGTTAACTTGCTTTTAGTTTTGATTAAAGTTGTTTCATTGTATTAGTCCAACTTTATAAAATTGCCATGTTCATGGGTCATAGCTATTGGATATTACCAGTTTTGTTTCAACCCAGTAGTATTTCGAACCATCCAGCCAATTCCTTACTTTTCTTTAACCCATTTTTGCCTGAGATTGCAATTTTTTTGAGTTTTGAAAAATCAGACATTGGCAATGACCTTGAGCAGTAGGATATAAATAACTCCCACATGCTCAGCGTTCCAATAATGGAACAGTAGGCATAAATTTAAGGTACTGTTTTGTCCTTTTATCTCTGGCTTAACAAGTACCTATTTGACTTTTAATTTGTTGTTTCAATTCTTTGCATTTTAAATAGTCAATCTGATTTGAATTATTCAGATGGTTTTTCACATTGAAGGAGTGATAATAATTATTACTACTATTGCCCCCATGATGAACCCACAGCGAACATTTACTAAGTGAATATTTACTGTGTGTTAGGCATCATGCCAAGGAATATACGTTTTTGATGTGGCAGATATTAAATGTATCTTGAGGCAGTCACACATTTCTATAAACTTTGAAGATAAAACTTAAATTATAGGCACTATTTCGGAGGTTAAGACTAACTTAAGAAAAACATTATAAATGTCCTCAGGGGCCTTAAGGTTCTGACTTCACCAAACGCTAAATGAGAGGTTGTTATTTCCCAGGCCTTTGGCTGCAGGTTAGGATTACAGTTGTGAATATGATATTGTCGTTGCTCTGAAGTGACTTAGTTTAGTGGGGGAAACAAATTAATGGATCATTTAAATTTAGTCTCATAGTGTTACAGTGGATAGATGTTCGTGTTGTGGGGTGACCCTTCACCCAGCCAACATTGCATTCTGAGCTCGATAAGCACTTTAACTCTTTATAGGAAAGTAGTAGTAGACTTTCAAGTGCTTGATTTGGATACATCCCAGATAGTATAAATTTGATTTTGTTTCCATTTTTAGATATATAGTATGTATGAATGGAGTTAAAACATGAATGGAGTTAAAGTTTCTCAACAAATTTTTTAAAAATATTGTAGGCTTTAAATATGAATAGAAGAAAGACCTTGTTCAAGGTTAGTTGTCTCCTTTTAGTCAGAAATTATATGTCTTAGGTGTATTCAGAAAATACTATTTGCTCCATAAAATATTTCTATTGCCATATCATTTTGTATATATCAGCAAAAACTTTGTTCTGATAGCTTTATAAGGACACATGTAAATACTTTGCTTTAGGCAGGAAGCTATCATGGTTGCTAGACACATTCTTTATTTTGGTGCATAAATTTGAAAAATGAAGACCAGAAATGTCAGAAAGTATATAGAGAATATTGAATTACCAACCTTCTTGTACAGATGCACTCATACATTCACCCTAGGGAATGAAATTAAGCAGAGCCTCAACCTTAACTGTGTTTTTCAACATTTTTTGCGTGTAATTTTGTAAGTGTATTACCAATTATGACTGTGGTGGTTTTTATAATTTTTATCTTAAGTCCCGAAATAATTCTTTTTAATTATGAATTTTAGTCTAGGGTTTATGAAATAGGATAGTGCACATATTGATATTGTAGTAAGGCTTTTTCATTCTTACTCTTATAAGAAGAACAATTTTTTTTCTTGCTGTGTAGCAGTGAACTTTGTCTTAGTTGTCAAAAAGAGAAAATGACCTCTCAAAGATTTCTGATGCTGGGAGAGTGACTATGTTGACACAGTCATTCAACATATAAAGGAAGACTTGATGGGGTTGGCTCATCACTTCATTCAACAAATATTTATTTGACTTTAATTATAAATGTATGACACTGGAAAGGTGATGAATAAAGTGGAAAAGTTTCTCATATTTATGAGCTTTCAGGTTGGTGAGTGTTATTGAGGTGTATTACAGTAATATGTATGTTGGCGATTTTTTGTTACAGTGTGCAATTGGTGTGGTAGACAAACCCTATGTGGTATGTAAGCCCAGAGGAAAGGTCCCTTACCTAGTCATGGGTGGCCAGGGAAGCCTTCTCCAAGGAAGTGATGTCTAATCTGAGCCTTGAGGAATCACTATGAAGAACAATGCGAGATAGCCAAGAAAGGATGTGTATCTAAATTTCTTTTGAATTTCCTCTACATATCTCAAGCTGAGCATATCCAAAACCAAATTTATCTTTCTTCTCCCTAAAAATATCTTTTTCTCCTGCATTTTATAACCTTATTTATTTTCCCCAAATAACAACACTTTTTTTTCCAGCCTGTAAAACAACAAAACCCTGTAGTCATCTTAGATATACTCCTCTCTCTCATTTCCTTCATTCAGTCAGATACTAACATTTTTGGGTTCTGTAGTCTTTTTTCATTTCTTTGTCATTACCGTCTCCTCCACCTTAATTCAGAAGGCCTTCAGTTCTCTCTTGGATAACTGCAATAGCCTCCAAACCAATTTCCATGCCTCTAGTATGTCTTTTTCAGCCCATCTTTCACACTGCTGCTGGTTGAGTTTTTAAAAGTAAAATTTTGATTATGTTATTTACTTATTATACACACCCTAATAACTCTCTAGGATTTTTAAGAAAAAAGGATTAACTCTTTGGCTTACTGCAAAATTCCTTTCAGCAATTTTATTTCTGTGTACATCCCTGGCTTTATCCCCTTCAGTTTGTTCTCATATCTCTTTTTGTGCCCCTTACAAAGTATTGCTTGTCATTCATCCACACGCTGAAATGCTGGTAAATTTTTCAGACTTTGAGGTCAAGCATCATTCCTCCAGGAATCATTCCCCAGCTTTCAGTCTCTCTCTCTCTGTCTCTCTCTTTATTGCTGGTATTTTTAATGGATTTAGGGTTGTTAGTTTGCTTTTACTTCTCCACCAGCCACTGTGCTTACTAAAAAGTACACTGATCATATTCTGTTTAACTGTGTCTCCAGAACCTACCACTCTGAGGGGGCATATCTCGGGTGTGTTGTTAAATATTTATCGTGTAACGGGAAATAGGTAGATTAGGGCCAGATCCTAGAGGGTTCTTAGATAGTAATGATTGTAATGAAGTCACTGATAGTTTAAGAACAAAGGAGTCGTGTTATTTGAGCTGCCTTTTATAAAGAATAGCAACATTCAAAAAACAAATCTTATAGGGGGAAACATGTTTGGTTTTGAAAATATGTTTTTTTGTCTGTCTTGATAAGTTTTCATTAAGTGGTTGGAAATATATTCATGGACTGATTTGTAGCCTGGAATTCAGATGAGAAGCTGAGATATTGATAGGGATTTGTAAGCCATCAGTGTATGCATGGTGATTTAAACATGGGTGTGGAAGATGAGACAAGTAGGAGGGGGATGAGGAAAGAGTCCTATAGAGTGCCAACATTAGTGGGTTGGATTTTGTAGAAACCCATAACAGGAATTGGTAGGAGCACTCAAGGAGTAGCAGGAGAACCAGAAGTGTGTGTTGTAATGGAACATACAGAAAAGAGGTTGAATATGAAGGCCTATTTGTAGGTATTTATGCTATAGAACTGGCCTGTCTAATATGGGATGGTGGAAATGTTTTATAATCTATATTGTTCTACATGGTAGTCATCAGCCATATGTACCTATAGTGTACTTTTTAAAATGGCTGGTGTGACTGAGGAACTGAATTTTTAAACTTTATTTTTGATAATTTGTGTTTATATTTAAATAATCATTTGTGGTCAGTGGCTATGATATTGAAATAGCATGGCCCTAGAGAGACCACCTAAGATGAGACTGAGAGAAGTCCAGGGAATTTGGACTTCTGGAATTGGAATTTGGTAAGTCAGGGTTTTTAGAATGAATTATAGCTAAGTTGTGACAGATAATGACATGAATGGAGTTCAACAGGTCAGAAAAGTGAGTATGGTTTAAGAATACTCTTTGAAAAAGTTGACTTTTAAGCTAAAGAGAGATTGGTAAGAGGGGTTATAAGGAGTAAAATGAGGGATGAAAGTACAGAGGGGTTAACTATGCAAAGATGGTGTGAAGGCAATTGATTTAGCAAGTCCTTAGGGGGAAGCACTGGGTGACGGGGGAAGATGGGCGGACCTCTGAGACTCATGCATGGCTTGTTTAGTAGATTAGTAATTTGATTAGATTTAGGCTTAGAATCTTTTAAAATATTTAACGGTAAGAGTGGTTTGTAGGAGCTGTAGTAGTAGTGAGGAATGGTAATGTTGCTGTGGCTTAGGTCAACTGAAGGACACTTGGACAGTTTTTACCTATTAGTTTTTGTTAATAAAGGAACACAGGGTTGAGACTGAGAGGATCAGTAGTCTGAAATTTACCTTCCTTCCCTGTAAAATGGGAATTAAAGCGATATTTCTTATTTCACAGAGTTTTTGTAATGAAATCTAAGAATGCCTCTTTTTGTGCTTTAAAAACTATAAAGTATGGGGGGAGATAATACATGTGTAGGGTTAGGGGGTATGTGGAAAATCTCTATTTTCTGTTCAGTTTTGCCTTGAACCTAAAAACTGCTCCAAAAATTCGTCTGTTAAGTAAAACTGTAAAGCATTATCTACACGTTAATTGCAGGGAGGTGGCATAGTTTCATTTGAACTCAGACTCTGAAGGCAGGAAATCTGGCTTTTTAATCTCACATCTTTTACTAGCTATGAAGGACTAGCAACTGCCTCTGTGTTATTAAGGGCAAAATAAGATTCCCTTTATAAACTAAGTAAAAATAAAAGCCCTTTGTAAACGGTGGAGTTCTACATTGTTGTTATTTTCCTAATTGAGGTTTGAGTATATTTAAAATGTAGAGGCCACATTTGTGAGATAGTTGCATTTTTTTGATGGATTTTTTTTTCATTTTTTTTTTAAAGAAAGTCAAATGCTCGTGTTTGATTGTGAGACAAAAAGGAGATTTTTAGTTATAATAATGACAAAGTTGAATCTATTTGAATGCAAGATGAGAACTGGTGATTAGTGCATATATAAATTCTTATAGAAAACTCACTGGATTCACCAAATTTTATTGTTCGCTTTTTTTTTTCCAGAAGGTATTTCACTAGGGACTTTGAAAAATTAATTTATCATTACTTTCCCAATGATATTTGGAGATATTATGTTGTTATAGGAAAAAAAGTTAGAAACTGAATAGAATGGAGTTGTTTAGTAATAAAAAATATTAAAATGGAATCCCCTAAATCATGTTGATATACTTCAGATAAGTTTCAAGAATAAGTTTTTGCAAGTGGAGGGTGCGAGGAATTCGTACAATGCTTTGCTCTCTATTATTTTACACAAAGTCACAATAATATTTAGAGACTTTGAAGAAAATGCCAAGGTTACAGACAACTGTGGCCAGTTTGCTTTGCAGAGAGGTCACAGCTTTTGTCTGCGGCTTTTTTCTGCCCCCTTGTGAATGAATGATTTTGGTTGGGACCTGGAGGGGCCTAGAGAAAGACTCTCAGTGACTTTTCAAAACTCTACCACTCCTTTCATAAAATCAATTCAGGAATTTGTGTTCTACTGGCAGATCATTCGAGTCATATTTCTGTAAGAAGAATAGTGCTTTTCATTTTCATCTTTCTGTTTTTGTTATTATTTTTAATTTGTTTCAGTTTGAAAAAGAGTTTACCGACCACCAAGAAACTCAGGCTGAATTGCAGAAAAAAGAGGCAAAGATTAATGAGCTTCAAACAGAGCTACAAGCTTTTAAATCTCAGGTAAAATTCCACTTCGAGTGAATTTGGGTATTAAAAACACAGTGAGGGAGCGAAGGTTATGTTATATCTTCATAGCATCAAAATGTTTAAACTTTAATTTTGCTTGTGTATTTTTATAGCCTTATTTATATGTACTTGTGTTTTGCTTTTTTTTGGTCTTTTTTTTCTATATGTATGTATAGCTAAGCTTTTACTAATCATTCTGCTTTCTTATGTTTTGTTTGGGTTTTGTTCCTAATGTCACATGTTTCCTAAGTAATTAAGCATAAAGAGTAAGAAAATCTTTTACTCTCAGATTTGTTATTCATCACTGATCTTTATCCCACTACAGGAAATTATTGCTCAAGCTATTTATTTTTCAAAACCTTCAGCCTAGGGGTCCCTTGCAGTAAAAGATAACCTCTAGCTGAATGAGAACATTTTCTGATAATTTTTCAATTTCCAAAGTAAACAGATTTAAAACATGACAAAAAAGAGAGTAAATCTGGATTATGAAGCAGATAGCTCCCATGCACCCTCTACATATAAAACATTTAGATAGCAAGAAATACATAATCTGCATGCTGTATGTTGATGTAAGTAAGGAGGTAGAATATTCATAGCTAAATTTCTTCATGTAGATTTACGTACAGGATGATGAGCAATAAGTATAGTTTTGCTATTTTGCTTTCATCTTAATTTATGGTTATGTTGAAATAGTCTCAGGTATACTGTATCCTCTCTTATTGGCAATTTTGTTTTCTTTTAAATGCTTAGTGGATAGTTTTGTTACTGAGGCTGTCTGGAGATACCTTAAGAGATAGCTATCTGTTAATATTCAATTTGAGAAAAAAATTAAAATCTCCTATCTACAAGAAAATTATTCACATTCATCTTCGTTCTTTAGTGCTGCAAGAGGGAAGTATCACAATTTATTGAATTTTTTTTTTAATCTTTCCCATATGGCTCCTTGTCTTTCATATTGAAAGAAACATTTGATTGTGTCTGTACTTCAGACTGAGTTATAGACAATGGCTGAAATATTTATGACAAGTTTTTCTTGGTCTGGGCTAATGTAAATTTAAGAACTTTCTTTTCTTTTTAATTATATTCAGTTGAAGATTTATTTGTAAATCTTCTCCAGAAAATTCCAGTTTATAAAAAATGTATCCACCATTTTTGGATAAGTTATTGCTGCACAGTGCTTTTATATGATAGGAATAAGTATATGTTTTGAAAGTGAGATTAAATCAAGGAATCTCCTAAATTGTTTTAAATTGTATGCAGTGATGACCCATGTTTATGGCTATGAGAAGAAAAGCTAGAATTAGATACTTAATATTGGCCACCATATGCTCATGTTGGAACAACTGGCAAATTCTTTCTTTGGATGCTGGTTTATTTCTTATGAAATGAGGACATTTATCTTAAGATCTTTCTTTTTGTTCAAAGCTATGCGGACTATGAAGAGTATGAGTAAAATATGTTCTGTTATCTGTGATTTAACTCCTTTGCTCCTGTAGTCTCTTCACAACCAGGTACTTTAGGTGCTGGAGAGACATAGTGATGAGCCGATAGTCACAGTGTCTGGCCTCCCAAACCATATCTTCAAGTCAGTCTTCACACTTTATCAAATGAACTATTCTAGAGCAGAAATTCAGCCATATCTTTAAGACACTGATAGTTAATTATCAAATAACATTCAAAGGTTGGTACCATCTTTGAACACAGCAACCCAGATTACCACTGAACTGGTTTTTCTTTATACTTACTGGTTTTGATAAGGCATGCTTTTGATTTGTGGCCTCAACTTCTTTTATAACACTGTTTTCTTTGATTTCAGACGTCATTGATTTCAAGCTTTTGTACATGGTCTATTTTTCATAATTGTGCCATGAAAATTTAAAATTATGTAACATTTATTAAAGGCCCACCATGTGAAGGGCAGTTAGAATTGAAGTTTGTAATTTCAAGAAGCTAATCATATTACAAAAGTTATTTATTAACCCAGAATATCTTTTTTGTATCCATCGAAATGCATCTGTTAAATTCTTATTATGCCATGGAAACATGAGGACAAAAGTGACCAGTGGACACAGGTGGTTCTTTTTCACCCCTGATTTTACCTTGCTTCTCTGTGGCGTTTGATTCTGCAAAGCAGTCTTTTAGGTGGTGCTCTCTTCACTCATGGTTTTTGACCCTGTGCTTGGCTTTTTCTTTTCTTGTCTTTCATGCATTTATGCTATACATTTCTTCCATAGCTATCATGTACCATTCACTGCTTTAGGTGCTGGGGAAAGAGCAGTAAATAATACAAGATAGTCACTTACCTCATCAAGCTTATAATCTGTCAAAGAGATAAATGCTAATAATTCCTTAAATAAATTAACACTTTTGATAAGAGCTATTGAAAAGTACAAGGTGCTATGAGTGTATAATGAGTGGTCAGATAAGGCTTTCCCAAGGAAGGGACCTGGTAGCTCAGACTGAAGAGGCTAGTAGGAGATGGTCAGGTGAAGAGAATGTTCCAGGCAGAGAGGGAGCAGCATGTCCAAGGGCCCTGAAATTAGCATGAGGTTGGCACATACACGGAATTAGAAGAAAGGCACCTGCAAGACCAGATGGCAGGGACCAGATCATGACATACTTATATAGACCCTATGAAGAATTTTAATATGTTGTTGTTGTTGTTGTTTTCTCAAGTGCATTAGGACACCATTGAGAAGATCTGAGCAAAGGCATGATGTGGCAATATCATTTAAGTCCTTTTTTTGAAATCTTATTTTTTACTTATCACTTAAATGCTTGCGTTCCATAGAACTCTGTGCATAGACCCTTTGTCATGCTACATATTCTCTCCATACTGTGAGTGAACTTCTCTGCTTCCCTGACTTCAATGGTTTTCCAGAGACTACTGATTTTCAAATCTTCTAGATCCACATACCCATTTCCCTCCTGGACATTTCTACCTAGATGGTCATACCTGCCTCAAAACAGGGAATTATACTTCTGGCAATTATGTTTTTATGAGGGAAAAAAACCTGCAATCTTAAATTAGAAGAAAAATTGTTGGAATTTTGAATTTTGGTTTAACCATATGAAATTACTGATGTTTAATTATTTTGGTTTAAATGAATACCTTATTTTTGAGTAAAGTGCATATTTACAAGTTTTTTAGACATGTTCTTAGTTATGTCTCATTGTTTTTTTTCTCCAGTTTGGTGCCTTACCAGTTGATTGTAATATTCCTTTGCCTCCCTCTAAAGAAGGTGGAACTTCCTTATCTTCAGCACTTCCTCCTCCGCCTCCACTGCCTTCTGGTGGAGGGGTGCCGCCTCCACCCCCTCCTCCACCACCTCCTCCACTTCCAGGAATGCGGATGCCACTCGGTGGTCCTGTGCCTCCACCACCTCCCCTGGGATTCCTTGGAGGACAAAATTCTCCTCCTCTACCAACCCTGCCATTTGGGTTGAAACCAAAGAAAGAATTTAAACCTGAAATTAGCATGAGAAGATTGAATTGGTTAAAGGTAAAACAAATTAATAGAGGAAAATACTTTTACCTAGATCTAAATCTAATTTTGGATTTATATATACATAATTTCTAATGGAATTTAATTTATACATAATTTAATTTATATATATGTAATTTCAAATGTCGCTAATCAAAGTGACAATAAAATAGCGTTTTTTTTTTTGTTTTTTTGTTTTTTTTCTTAAAGTATTAGGATAAAGCCCTTTGATATTGACTAAGACTTTCTGGTTTATAAATATGGTGAGAGTTGATGTTGTTCCAGTGGAATGTGATTTGTAATTAAATTGATAATTAAATATTATTGCAGTGAATCCTATGTTTATGAAGCATTTCTCAAAAAAAAAAAAAAAATGATGGTGTTCCTAGGAAATTTTCTCTATTGATAGATGTTGGGAAAGTGTTAACTAGTTGTCAGAAGCTAATGTCTAGTCAGATCGTAAGAATTCAGACTTCTGCAGAAAAATGGTTTTATGGTAACAGAAACATGGAAAATGCTGTATAATGTATCCTGCCCTTCAAGATGTATATAGTGCAGGTAAGAATTGTTAGAGACTATGAGAAATGCAATTGAGAAGAAGCTAATTAAATCATATTTCAAATCCTCAACTATTGGATCATGGAAGCGTTTTCTTCCTAATAAGACGTTAACATCCTGCAGAACTTGTATCTCATTGAACACACTTTGGGGAAAAATCTTACAGATACAACTTTATAAATTTCTGCTGGTAGCTATGATAGTCTATGCATAATGCTTGGCCTCGGACAGGTGAACACTCACCTATTTATGAATCAGTCTTCTCTCTGATTGTAGATCAGACCTCATGAAATGACTGAAAACTGTTTCTGGATAAAAGTAAATGAAAATAAGTATGAAAATGTGGATTTGCTTTGTAAACTTGAGAATACATTTTGTTGCCATCAAAAAGGTAAGTTTTTGATTATTTATTAACTTATAATTTATTGATTATAATTATTATTTAATTAATTTAATTTTAGAATTTTAACATGATACTTTTTACATACCAATTTTTAGAAAACATTGGTTTTTGAATCCTGTACATGATATTTTTACATTCCTAATGGGCAAATAAATGGTATAATGAAATAAAGTGCTTAAAAAGTAAATTCTGTTTTAAAAATACAAAAGGTTAATATAAAATTTTGATTATTAAATTTTCTATATAATATTATTTTTGAAGATATTCCATTGGGATAAATTAGACTTTTGTAAAAGAGGACATTTTCAGAGACAGTTTTGGCATGAGAATGTCCTTTAGTTTGAAAAATAAAAAAACAAAATGTGTGCTTTCTTTTAGTTAGAATTTTACTACCCTTTAGTATTATAGTGACTTGGGGGGCTAGGAGAGGGATAGCATTAGGAGAAATACCCAATGTAGATGACGGGTTGATGGGTACAACTAACCACCATGGCGCATGTATAACTATGTAACAAACCTGCATGTTCTGCACATGTATCCCAGAACTTAAAGTATAATCCAAAAAAAATTACAGTGACTATCACATAATTTAATTAATTGCTATGAGTCACATGGGATAGAAATATCAAATTTATAGTGTCTTAAGAGTTAGCTTGAAAGAGAAGTATCTAAGTAGATTATATGATCTTTTCATTAAAAGCAATGGCATTCATTTTCCAGAATGTTTTGTGATAGGTTTTACCTATGCAGTGTGATTTTTAAAAAATTGTTTAGGTATTACGTAAGTCTGAAAATTGAACTTATTTCATCCAGTTTCGTGGGCCTGCTACTTACATTTCAAGACTGATCTCCACACAGAATTTTTAAGTATTATATAAAACTTACATTTTAGGTCTGTAGTGCAAAACACTTAGATCAATCATTACCTTTTAATTTTCCAAAAGAACTTTTTAACTGTAGACTTATGCCACCTATATCCCTGGGCTCATAGAACAAAGGAAGAGGTGGCAGGGAGAGATTGTACTGGGTGGATACAGGTCAGAGACTTTTGTGTAGAGGGTTGAGTTGACTTCTTAAATGTTGACTGTTATCCAGGCACCATGCTAGATGCCTTATACATCTGATTTAACTTGAGCACAGCAGCCAAAGAATGTTGGCAGATATTTTAAAAATGTATTTGTATTCCTTTGAATGACTTTCTGAAAGATTAGAAACTCTTTCTAAAAGGTAATTGTAAATTAGGAAATTCTTAATGTAAATTAGAAACTCTTTCTAAAAGGTAATTGTAAATTAAGGTAGTTTTCTAGAATTTGGTAAATCAAAAACCGTTAACAGATATTTTTGAGTACCATTTATCCTGACTAAAATATTAAAAATGGTATATTTTTGGTCTTTGAACACAGGGAGAATTTTCTCAGCAAGCTCACCCTAGTAAACTTGTGAATAAGATTTTAATTTTACCTTTTGATTATGAAGGATCAAAATTTTCTTTGAATAAGATTAGTGTACTCTTCTGGCAATCAAGGAAAATATATGGCAGTTAAAATTTGTATTTACATGTAAAACACTTCAGAATTTCAGATTTCATTATCTGGAATTGATTAGTTTTCCTTTTGCTTTCCTAGTAGGTACAAATGGTGGTTCCTAAAAACTATTTAAGTAATGCTGCCATAGAGCTACTCTCTCTTTTTTTCTCCTTACTCTGATTACTTTCTTAATTAATGAGGCTCAAAAGGGAAACTTGTTAGCATGTCTTTAATTTAGCTGTAGTGTTAGCCCTAAATGAAATAATTGGACCTTTAAAAAATTCTTAAGTCATCTAACTTTAGCCTTGAGATTCAAGGTTGAAAAAAAAAATGATATATTTGCTGAATCTAATAGTAGTTAGAAAGATTAAGGTGAAAAGGTGATCAGTTTTTGCATACTCCTTATTTCCATCTCTCTCTGCCTTTGTACTGCTGGTCCTTTGGCCTGAAATCTTTACTTGACTTAGAGGCTGGCAGAGGACTATGATACCTTCTGTCTCAACTCAACTCAAATGCTGCTTTCTTTTTTTCTGTGACAGTAGATGACATTTCCAAGGGGAACACAAAAGGTGGGGAAGCCCAGGGTTGTGACTTCGAGCAGTGCTAACATTTGTCAGTGGTAAGCAGAGATGAGCTGTAAAGGTGGCTATTTTTTTGAGACTTCATTTTAAAGAATAATTCCTAGAAAGCATTATTTGAGGAGTCCTAAGAATGCTTTTTGGCATTACTGGTCGTCTGGCAATCAAGGAAAATACATTGCAGTTAAAATGTGTATTTACATGCAAAACATTTCAGAGTATTTTATAGGAAAGGTCAGTCATTGCTCCGTTCAGAGAAACGGTATTTTATATTGCCATTTAATAGGAAAGATCAGAAAGGAAGGAAAGAGAAAGAGGTCCACAGAGCTTAGACAAGACTGGTCAAGTAGACAGGTTGCTCTTTGTGGTCTCTATTCGTGACCTGGCTGCTGAGGCATTGAGTCCAAATGTTACATTCACCTGTCCCCCTGACTGCAACATACTTCATTTGAATCAATTTTGTAATTGCTGCATAATTCAAAATTATGGCCGGGTGCAGTAGCTCCCGCCTATAATCTCAGCCCTTTGGAAGGCCGAGGTGGGTGAATCACTTGAGGCCGGGAGTTTGAGACCAACCTGGCCAACATGATAAGACCCCCATTTCTACTAAAAAAATTAAAACAAAAACAAACAAACAAAAAAAAAACCAGCCAGGCATGGTGGTGCACACCTGTAGTTCCAGCTACACCGGAGGCTGAGGCATGAGAATTGCTTGAACCTGGGAGGCAGAGGTTGCCGCGAGCCAGGATCATGCCACTGCACTCCAGCCTGGGCAACAGAGTAAGACTCTGTCTCAAAAAAAAGAAAAAAAAAAAAAACAACAACCGAAAACAAAAGTAAACCTGGTCACTTATATATTGTTCATTCCAAGGTGAAAATCCATTTGTCTTTCCACCCTTTAGCAAGCCAGTGTGGGAGATAGAGGCATTGGCTGCTGGCTGATTTTCATCACAACTAGGCGGGAAAGGATGGTAATTACTGAAGAATAGTGGGTTTTTTAGAGAAATGGCGTATCTCTGTTTTTTATTGCAGTAGTAACTGGACTGAGAATCAAGGCTATTTCTTTGATTATAAAGAAGGACATTCCATCCCAGGCATTTAAATGATAGATGCCAATCCTTTGTGCTTCCCAAGCATTCAAAAAAAAACAAAAACAAAAACAAAAACAAAAACAAAAACAAAACAAAACAACAACAAAATAGGTAGTAAGAACAAAGGAACCGAATCCAATCATTTAAAGAGATCCTTGAAGATTTCTCTCATGTAGCCTTTATTTGTTGTCAAATAAGTGGGGTTTTTTTCTTACGGTAGACACTACTTTAGGTTTTCAGGACTTTTACTGTTTAGACCACTGGGATTTACAAGTCTAATACATTGAGAGCTGGAAAAGGAGCTAATATCTATTGCACATACGTGATATATCAGTGCCTGAGCTGGGTTGTCTTCATATTATCTTGTTTAATCTTTACTGTATCTCAGCTGGGATCTTTTCTTTTGGTCTGCTGATGGCAAAACAATTCTGACTTCTTGCTATACTATCCTGCCCTACCTACGTTTACACTACCAAGATATTCTTGATAAAGGCTTGGATATTTCCTCTTAATTCCTGTTGCCTTTTATTACATTCCTACTTTTTTTTTTTTTTTTCCAATTAGATCTTACCTATTCTGCTTTTTAAATTAATCTTTGTGACCATTTATAACGCTTCTGTGGGAAAGTACCTTGTACCATATCTGTAGAGGAATAGGAATCCTCTCTAATCCTTTTCCTGTGAAAAATCAGTAATTTTTTCCTGATTCACTTACATCATTTTCTTTTATACTTTATTTTGCTGTTAAGTAACTCACTTTGGTTTTCTTGATTCTCTCTTGTAAGTTTTTGGGATACATCTCAGCTTTCTATATTTTAAATTATTCTGGAAATATATATAGACACTTTTCCAGATTATCTTTTTTCTTTTTCTCATACCTCCTCTTTCATATCTTCCACTTTTTCTTATTGGCTACCACTGCCCCACTCAACAAATATTTATTGGGTGCATATTGCATGTTGCGCCTCGTGCTTGACACTGGGGATGCCAGCATGAGTAAGGCAGGCGTGCTTCCCTGACTCCTGTTGCTTTTACATTCCTGATGAAACTCAGTCAAGCTCTTAGTTGAAGCATAATAACGAGGAGTGGAATAACAAATGCTGATTTGGATTTTAGAAAAGACTGACATATTTTACTAAATTCAGCTTCTGTTAAGACTTAACAAGGTTATAAAAGAACATTGTTTATATTTCTCTCTGAAATTTAATCATAATATTCACATATTGAACATTTGGTATCATCAAAATAATGCTAATGACCTGTGTGGTTTTTTTTTTTTTTTTTTTACCAGATTGGAAGCATCTGTTGGTTAATTTTTACAGGCTGTTGGAAAATGGATTAGAGTATACCAACAGGTTATTGGTGTTGGATTTGTCAAGTAAAATTAATATTAATTACTTTCATTATTCACAAACTGTTAACTTAATAGGGATTAAAGGGCTTTCTGAAAGTATATGAGTAGTCTAATTCACTTAGACTAATTTATTATGAAAATGTGGTTCCACAATTGTTAGTTTTCTGAAGTAATCATATTTTATAACAGGTATGTCATACTTGCCAGATAGGGCCCATAAATTGGTTTATAAATTATTTCTCAACTGAATAGTTATGGCATATGGAAAAAGTTAATGGATTATCCACTTAAAAACAAATGAAGCTTAGATTTCTGACATCATAGTTCAGTGGACAAAGAATTGAGGTAGTAAGTGATAAACATGGATTATCCCAGCAACTTGGCTGTGTTCAAGATGTTGCATTGTATTTGAAACATAATTTATTCCTCTGTACAAACAAATGTGTATAAAAATTTTGAAACTACCTCACAAGCCTACATTAAGGTGAACATATAGAAATATGTTTTTTTTTTTTTTTTTGGAATGCATGCTAATAAAGAGATGATGCCAAAATAAATGGAACATGTTTTATACATAGTAAAGTTTTCTGAAAAGAACAGAAGATTTCACAAATGCTAATTTGGAAGATTGGGGAGAAAGTCAGTAGAGAATGAAACATTTCTCTAGGGACATATCATTTGGTTCTTGTCTGTGGCTGAATCTCAAAAGTACTAAAGAATTAAGGAAATTATGAAATGGGTCAAGAATATCTTATCTTCCCATTAAAGGATCTCATTGTTACCAGTTACAGTACTTTCTCTGTTAAGGTGCTGAAGAAATGGGGATTTATTTTGAAAGCTTTAGAGAAATGGGAACTAAAGAGAGAGGCTAAAGAAAGTGGATTTATTTAGCTTGGAGCCACAGAAGACTTGCAAGTCCACCAAATGCTTTGGTTAAATGCTTAGTTACAGCATATCTTTGGTATAGTGTGGTAGAAATTTATGCATTGTAACATCTGTACAGTATGCAAGAAATATGTCTATTTTGAATCCCTATAAATAGACATGTTTCTTGCATGCTGTACAGATGTTACAAACAGAAAGAGAAGAAACTAGGGTGTAGGTATATTGGGGTGTGTACGTACATACACATAGCTTTTTCTTTCTTTTTTCTACTTTCCTACTTCTACTGGAGAAAGGAATGATATTAGGGTAATGGATTTAACTGGAGTCACTTGACTAATGGTAGATTGGAGGATACTGTTTCTTTTCCATTTTACAAGTTGACCTTGATATTTTAATATTGGTAGTAAGTTCTTAGTGGTGTGTCTGTAGCTATCATCTCTTAACAAAATTATAAAATTGTTACATTTCATTGTTGTTATCTCACACCTTTTGTCTCAAAATTTATCTTACATTTTCTCTATCTTCTGCCTTACTCTCCATTTCATCAGGGCAATTCTAGTTGCCCTCCTATTGCTTAAAGTGCACTTCCCTATTTTAGGCAGTTCTTTGCCTTGTCTGCATCATGTTCTGTCATTCAGGGCTCCCACTCAAATTAGTGCTTGTTATTAACCACCTGGAAATTTAAATGAGGCTTATCCTTCTGAATGCTCTATTGTAATGTTAAAGCATTAATAACATTTTGAGGCTGGGCACAATGGCTCATGCCTCTAATCTCAGCGCTTTGTGAGGCCAAGACAGGAGGATTGCTTGAGGCCAGGAATTCATGACCAGCGTGGGCAATGTAATGAGACCTGTCTGTACAAAAGTAGACATTGGGTGATAGAGTGAGACCCTGTCTCTATTTAAAAAGAAAAATTTGTAAATGTAGCTATTCACATACCTATCTCCTCCTTCCCCTCCCCCCCTCCTTACACATACTGTTTGCCTGACTAGGAGATGGAATCATCTAGAGTTAGAATGGTAACCTGATACCATCCTTGGAACACAGGAAGAGAATAGGGTCAAGATAGGAGAGTCAGAAGTAGATACAGGGTACTTCTTGCTGGATTAAATGCTATATAGCAATTTGGTATTAAATAAATAGTATAGCAAATAAATGGTATAAATATAGTAAATAGTAAATTCTATATAGCATTTTGATGTTAAACAGAATAAGTTATACATATTCTTAGAAAAATATGTAAAAAATAACTTAATTATATATTTTAGAACCTTGAATTTCACAATTTAGATTTTTAGGTGATTATGCATTCATGTGTTTAGGTAAGCTATTCTTGTCCCTCAAGGTTAAATCATTTGGGCATATGATCTTATAATGTATTCTGTGCATTTAATAGAAGCTTTCACATGTTTGTTGGCATCTGAGTAGGTAAGCCAGGTTAGAGACCTTTTGTTAGCACAACTTTCACTTGTCGAAGTTCATCTCTGTATCTTAAAAGAATGGGTGTTTCAAAGTCAGACACTTTATCCCAGAATTCTTTTTTTTTTTTGAGACTGAGTCTGGCTCTGTCGCCCAGGCTGGAGTGCAGTGGCCGGATCTCAGCTCACTGCAAGCTCTGCCTCCCGGGTTTACGCCATTCTCCTGCCTCAGCCTCCCGAGTAGCTGGGACCACAGGCGCCCGCCACTTCGCCCGGCTAGTTTTTTGTATTTTTTAGTAGAGATGGGGTTTCACCGTGTTAGCCAGGATGGTCTCGATCTCCTGACCTCGTGATCCGCCCGTCTCGGCCTCCCAAAGTGCTGGGATTACAGGCTTGAGCCACCGCGCCCGGCCTAGAATTCTTAACTTGGGGTCTGCAGATAGAATTCTGGGGTCTGAACTTGGATAAGAAAAACAATCACATACTTTAACCTCTAATTGAAATTTAGCTTTTTCTTCAATTATAGGCAACAAACATAGCAGTACCTATTAAATTTCCATGAGTACAGTTCATATATACTTTCAAAATACATTAGAATTATTTTAATTAAGTTGAAATATCATTTAAAATGATCAGTATTTCAAAATTAGAGTAGTTATTAGACCTGCAACTAGATCTTGTTATTTAATTCATTAATAAAGCAGATTTTGTTGATTGGTTCCACCTGGAAGCAGACACGGAGATGCTGGAGTGTGGGTTTCTTTTAAGGGTTAGGATGCAAGACTGCGCAGGTAAAACCTTAGACCATGGTGCAAACCTGACAAATCCTCAGCCAGTCTAGCTAGGAAGGAGCTCTGGAACAAATGATGCCTGTGAGAGGAGTCCCTCATTGGGCCCTAGTGGCAGTCCTTACTACTTGTGCCAGGCTCAGCCATAGGCTGAGGGCTGCCCAGGATGAGTGTGGCCTGGACTCAAAAGTTAAGGAGGATTCTAAAGTTGCTATAACTTGAAGCCTGTCAGCTAAATGCACTCCTTGCGACTGAATGGAAAGTTCTTCCGAAATGGAGATCTGAGCAGCACATCTACATTGCTTCCTCACATGTGTATTACTATTTCATAAACTGGTGTTTAATGCATTTTGATAGCTCCTTTCAAATATAATTTGCTTCCTTTGAAATCCTATATATTTTTGTTTATGCATTTAAAAATACTATTTTGAGAAAGGGTCCACTTCTTTGACTATCAATGGGGTCTTTGGTAAAAAAAAAAGGTCAAGAATTAATTCAGACTCTCTCATTTATGCAGTAGTGAAAGTGAAGTAACATCAAAGACCTGGGCCTGAGCCTGGGCTTAACTGCTGCCTATTTAAATTTATGTTGCCTTTTTTTTTTTTTTTAATTCAAGGAACCAATACATGTAATGAAATATTTCATCTAACTTAGAATAATGTTTTAAGGCAATTTTAACATCAGACTGTCCATTTTTGAATCTCACTTTAACAGACTACTATAATGCATTTATTAATAAAAGTATACTTAGATCAAATCTGGACAAAATATGAAACTCATTAGATGATAATAAAACAACATATTAATAATGTATTTTTTACTAGTTAAATGTTTGCTTATGTTACTTTATTTGCTCCCAGAAACATTTATGTGAAAGAACCAAGACAGATGTTGTATTCATTTATATGTAAGAAAGTTACATTCTTTGGTGAATTTCAGCTAAAAGAATCAGCTACTCTGAAGGGAATACAGATTCAAGTCTAAAGCCATTGGTCTTTGTGCTATGCCATGCTGCTTCTCTGATTAAAAGAAATCCTATTATGTTTTATTTAAAGTGCTCTGCTTTGATTTAAAATAATTTTCCTCTCATCTCCTGCCACCTTACCACTGCCCCACAGCAGTTCACCCTCATTCCACAATTTATATTAAAGGCTTTAAAAACTTGCCGTTTTTTATTAAGACCATCTTTCATCATTTGGTACCTCTATTCACTTCTGTAAGTATTTGAGCTGTAAATACTAACATCATGCTGTGTAATATACATGTGAAGTGAGGGATGTTGTAGAGCCCACCCTACAAGTGTGTGACCCTGGCTTTTACAGCTGTAGTTTCTTTCCTCTATAAAATGGGGGACATAATACCCATCTCATGAGGTTATTGTGAGGATTATATAATGCATATTGTAAAGCATCTTTTGCAGTGCCCAGCTCATTGTAGTTGCTCAGGAAATGTTAGCTGAACTTAAATGTTGAGAATACAGAACTCATTTCAACTTATAAAGTTTTGTGTATCATCTCTGAATCTTCCACAGTGTAACAAGTTAAATGGCCTATATTCACTGTAGCCTTGCTTTCAAGTGAAACTTTCTATATCATGAAACTACTGTGTTAACTGACCTATGTTAATAGCCACTTATGGAGACTACTGTAACACTAGTTCATACCATTAACTTTAGAAAATAATAATAGATTATTCTGTATATCTAGTTTCATTTTTATGTATGTCTTAAATGTCAAGTGCTTCATTAAGTTTCTTGAGACAGGGATTTGTTGAATCAGGGATAAATATAAAGCTCTTTTTTATTTCCTGATTTTCTTTTCCCCCCATGACTTCTTTCCTTTCAGTTGATGACTCATTCATGGAACTGGGGCCTAATAATATTTGAAATTTTGTGAGATTTGAAAGCTGAAATTCTAAACTTTGCTTTTCTTGTTGTGATTTCAGTTTTAGAGCATTGAACTGGTGACTTTGGGGGTGATCTTCAAAAACTCATTCACTCTCTTGTAAAATGTTACTTGTTTTTGCTATAATTCATTATTTTTGACAGTGATTTACATTTTCAGAGATTAGTGAGGATGGTAGAGATGGCTCAATATAATTATGGACCTGGGTTGAATTAAGGCATAGAGAAGCTTTATTTGATAGGCAAATAAGAATGCCAGATAAAGTGTATGGCTAAATTCTCTGAAGGGTTTGCAGGAGGCATGATAACTTTTAGTGTTTTTAGTTTCATAGATTGCTAGCAGAAGGTTCGGAAGAGTGATAATTTTTTAGGAATGGATTACTCCTTTTTTTCTCCTCCATTTGTGTGGTACAAGCTAATAGAAATTAGTTGGGTGAACCATATGTCATTATACCATTTTGACAATCGAAACCTTCACATGATTCAACTAAATATTCATTTCCTAAACTGCTGACAAATTATTAAGGAAATACATAAAGAAATGTCTTTCGTTTTTAGCTTAAATGAAAGTGAGTATTTATACTTTCCCTACTAGCTTGACAGGTAATAGATGAGGAGGACAGAACTCTTTTTTTTTTTTTTTTTTTTTTTGAGACAGAGTCTCGCTTAGTCGCCCAGGCTGGAGTGCAGTGGCGCGATCTCGGCTCACTGCAAGCTCCGCCTCCCGGGTTCACGCCATTCTCCTGCCTCAGCCTCCCGAGTAGCTGGGACTACAGGCGCCCGCCGCCTCGCCCGGCTAATTTTTTGCATTTTTAGTAGAGACGGGGTTTCACAGTGTTAGCCAGGATGGTCTCGATCTCCTGACCTTGTGATCCGCCCGCCTCGGCCTCCCAAAGTGCTGGGATTACAGGCGTGAGCCACCGCGCCCGGCTGAGGAGGACAGAACTCTTGAAGTAAAAATTATTCAACTCAGAATATGACTTACAGCCCCCAAATCTGTGATTGGAAAAAAAACCTTAGAATTTTACATTCTGTATTAGTGTATATAAATCAGTCCTTTCTTGTGAATCAGTGAGGAAATTTGCCTGCAGGGAATGATTAAAACAAGAAGTCTGGTAGTTGGTGGTCCTAGAGTTGGTTCATTCAACATCCCAGTGATGTCAGAACTCTAGGTTAACTTCTCATCTATTTTTCTTAGCTTTCTCTTCAATTTCAGCTTAGCTTAGCTAACAGAGACTGGAAGAATCATTATGCTCACCAATGGGGTTTGTATTAGTTTTCTATTGCTGCTATAACACATTACTATAGATTTAGCAGCTTTAAAAATGCAAATTTATTATCTTCCAATTCTATAGAAGTCCAGTATGGGTTTCACTAGTCTAAAATCAACAGGACTGTGTTCTTTTCTGGATGCTCTGGAGGAGAATATGTTTCCTTGCCTTTTCCAGTGGCTAGAGGCCACCCACATTCCTCAGCTTGTGGTCTCCTTCCTGTATCATCAAAGCCAGCAACAGCAGAGCAAGTCATCTTGTTACATCTCTCTCGCCTGGCTTCCATGATTCCATCTCCTTCTCTAACTCTGACCTAACCTACAAAAGGTTCTTTTAAAGACTCACATGGGATTAAATTGGGCCCACCTGGATAATCCATTCTGCTCTTCCCCATCTCAGAATCCTTAACCTTGATCACATGTGCAAAGTTCCTTTTTCCATGTGAGGTAAATTATTCACTGGTCCCGAAATGAGGACATGGATATCTTTGGCAACGAGGGCTGTGGAACAACTCTATGCCATAAAATTGCAGTATTTCACAGGGTACTTGGGTGTGAAACGAACATTGTTTATGTTATGTCACTTTCTTTTAGCTTGCATTCCTTTTATAGGAATGCCATTTTAGGAGTCCTGGGGCATTTTGACTCAACTTTTTAAATCATTTATTCTATTCACAAAATGTTTATTGAAGACTGGGTACAGTGGTTCACACCTGTAATCCCCGCACTTTGGGAGGCTTAGGTGGGTGGAGCATCTGAGGTCAGGAATTTGAAACCAGCCTGGCCAACATGGTAAAACCCCATCTCTACTAAAAATACAAAAATTAGCTGGGTGTGATGGCGGGCGCCTGTAATCCCAAGTATTTGGGAGGCTGAGGCAGGATAATCACTTGAACCTGGGAGGCGGAGGTTGCGGTGAGCCGAGATCGTGCCATTGCTCTCCAGCCTTGGGAAACAGGAGTGAGACTCCGTCTCAAAAAAAAAAAAAAAAGTTTATTGATGTTTAGATCTATATCAATCACATTAACATATGTTTTTGTCCCCATAGCCAAATATGCCTTTCTAGATTTTAGGAAAAATTCTTATATTGTGTTTTCTTAAGTACCAGGAAACATTTTTTCCCTTCTTTGTCAAAATGTTATATTTAATTAATGTGCATCAAGTATCATAGCGTGTATTTTGCAGTTTGTAATATATACTACTAATTTCATTTTTTTTCTGGGAAATAAATAAATTATATATATTTTTATTTCATATATCTTTTTAAACCTAGAAATACTTTCTATAAACCTAGAGTAAAGAGCCATTGGCATTTAAAAACATTTTTTTGTGACTCTCACTACTATTTAAGATTGAAAGAGAAACTATTTCTAATCTAGAAAAAAATTTATTAACTTTTAAAAGATAACAATGTCTACATTGCCTGTTGATAAACTAAATTTCCTTATCTTAAAGTTTATATTTTAAAACACGGATTGTTACTCTTGTTTTATGATGTTTCACAACATATTTTTACTTGAATATTTCTGTTCATGTGATAGAGACTCTGGGAATAGAGACCTTTTCCTCGTTCAAATGTTACTGAGACCTAATAATGGATATGAATATATATAATTTTATCATAATATGGAAAATATATGTTGTTATAATTACATATTTCAATGGATAATTTAAAATACAGTATATAAAGTTTATTTTAATTGGAAAAACTTCATCACTGAGGGAAATCACATTTATCAAAAGATCTCTAGCTGCGACATTTCACACAAAATAAGCCATTTATTTTAATTTAATTGTTGGCTCTTAGTCATTTTCCAGTCCACTCTTCTATCATCATATTACCTTAGACTCATTCTTCCTGAAGCAGGGCTCTTCTTTCTCGTTTAATCTTCTTTTCTTTTTCATTAGAGAGCCAATTATTTTTCAGGGTTTCACAGGTCACAGTGGGACAGTTTGGCTTTCTGTTCCCCTAGCATAAGATTCAACCCAGGAAAGCTAAAATAGCCAATGGGATAATTGTGTTTGTTTTTAAATGAGGGGTATTAGTCTTTAGAGCTTTTATGTTTTTCTATTTTAAAATTAGGCTTTTTCTGAATATTTTACTTTCCCAAGTTTTATTTTACTTCATTTTGTATCTTCTGTATTTGTATATACATAAATGACATTTTAAAATTGACCAATTATTTGTATTTTCATTAAATACTTTTGCAGATTCAGCAGTTTTTCAGTACTAATAGCAAGAAAAACTGCAGTTTGTGTCAGCTTCAGCATGGTAACTGTAATTGTCTGTTCTCACGCTGCTAATAAAGACATGCTTGAGACTGCGTAATTTATAAAGAAAAAGAGGTTTAATGGCCTCACAGTTCCACATGACTGGGGAGGACCCACAGTCATGGCAGAGGCAATGGAGGAGCAAAAGCCCGTCTTACAGGGTGGCAGGCAAGAGAGCATGTGCAGGGAAACTGACCTTTATAAAACCATCAGATCTCATGAGACTTATTCACTATTATGAGAACAACGTGGGTAAAACCCACCCCCATGATTCAATTACCTCCCACTGGGTCACTCCCACAACACGTGGGGATTATGGGAGTTAAATTCAAGATACGATTTGGATGGGGACATAGCCAAACCATGTCATTCCACCCCTGGTCCCTCCCAAATATCATGTCTTCATATTTTAAAACCAATCATGCCTTCCCAACAGTCCCTCAAAGTCTTAACTCAAAAGCATTAACCCAAAAGACCACAGTCCAAAATCTCATCTGAGACAAGGCAAATTCCTTCCACCTATGAGCCTGTAAAATCAAAAGCAAGTTAGTTACTTCCTAGATACAATGGGGGTACAGGCATTGGGTAAATACACACATTCCAAGTGGGAGAAATTGGCCAAACCAAAAGGTCTACAGGCCTCATGCAACTCTGAAATCCAGCAGGCAGTCAAATCATAAAGCTCCAAAATGATCTCCTTTGACTCCATATCTCACATCCAGGTCACACTAATGCAAGAGGTGTGTTCTCATGGTCTTGGGCAGCTCTGCCTCTTTGGTTTTGCAGGGTACATCCCCACTCCTGGCTGCTTTCATGGGGTGGTGTTGAGTGTCTGTGGGTTTTCCAGGTGCATGGTGCAAACTGTCAGTGGATCTACCATTCTGGGATCTGGAGGACAGTGGCTCCCTTCTCATAGCTCCACCCAGCAGTGCCTGAGTGGGGACTTTTTGTGGGGGCTCCCACTCCACATTTCCCTTCCACACTGCCCTAGCAGAGACTCTCCATGAGAGCTTCATCCCAGCAGCATGCCTCTGCCTGGGTATCCTGGCATTTCTATACATCCTCTGAAATCTAGGTGGAGGTTTCCAAACCTCATTTCTTGACTTCTTTGCACCCACAGTCCTGACACCATGTGTAAGCCGCCCAGGCTTGGGGCTTGCACCCTCTGATGCAACAGCCTGAGCTGTACCTTTGCCCCTTTTAGCTATAGGTGGGACACAGGGCACCAAGTCCTGAGACTGCACGAAGCAGCAAGGCCCTGGGCCCAGCCTGCGAAACCATTTTTCCCTTCTAGGTCTCCAGGCCTATGATAGGAGTGGCTGCCATGAAGACTTCTGACATGCCTTGGAGACATTTTCCCCATTGTCTTGGTGATTAACATTTGACTCCTCATTACTTATGCAAATTTCTGCAGCTGATTTGAATTTCTCCTCAGAAAATGGGTTTTCTTTTCTATTGCATCATCAGGCTGCAAATTTTTTGAACTTTTATGCTCTGCTTTCATTTTAAACATAAGTTCCAGTTTGAAACCATATCTATGTAAATGAATAAAACTGAATGCTTTTAACAGCACCCAGGTAACCTCTTGAATGCTTTGCTGCTTGGAAATTTCTTCTACCAGATACTCTAAATCATCTCTCTCATGTTCAAAGTTCCACAGATCTCTAGGGCAGGGGCAAAATGCTCCCAGTCTCTTTGATAAAACATAGCAAGATTCACCTTTATTCTAGTTCCCAACAAGTTCCTCATTTCCATGTGAGACCACCTCAGCCTGGAGTTTATTGTCCATATTACAATCAGCATTTTGGTTAAAACCATTCAACAAGTCTCTAGGAAGTTCCAAACTTTCCCACATTTTTCTGTCTTCTTCTGAGCCCTCCAAACGATTTCAACCTCTGCCTGTTATCCAATTCCAAAGTCGCTTCCACATTTTTGGGTATCTTTACAGCAGCAGCCGCTCCTTGCAGTGCCAATTTACTGTATTAGTAGCTTCTCATGCTGCTAATAAAGATATACCCGAGACTGGGTAATTTATAAAGAAAAAGAGGTTTAATTAGCTTACAGTTCCACATGGCTGGGGAGGCCTCACAATCATGTAGGAATGCAAAGGAAGAGCAAAGGCAGGTCTTACATGGTGGCAGACAGGAGAGTGTGTGCAGAGAAACTGCCCTTTATAAAAATATCAGCTCTCATGAAACTTATTCACTATCATGACAATAGCACGTGAGAAACACACCCCCATGATTCAGTTACCTCCCACTGGGTTCCTCCCATGATGGGATTATGGGAGCTAGAATTCAAGATGAGATTTTGGTGGGGACACAGCCGAACCATATCAGTAATAATAGTTTCATAATATAATTTTTCATATATAAAAATACATATGTACACATACAAATGCAAATATATATAAAAATGTATGTATATATATATATGAAAGAATATTCCATAAACCAGAAAATCTAAAGTTGAGTAATCATTGGATTGTTTCATTTGTTATTACCTTGATATGGTTTGTCTCTGTGTCCTCACCCAAATCTCATTCTGAATTGTAATTCCTGGTGTTGGAGGTGGGGCCTAGTGGGAGGTGATTGGATTGTGTAGGTGGTTACTGATGGTTCAGCACCATCCCCTTAGTGCTGCCTTATGATTGAGTTCTCATGAGATCTGGTTGTTTAAAAGTGTGTAGCAACTTCCCCTTTGCTCCCTTTTCCTCCTGCTTTAGTCATATAGGATGTACTGGCTTCCCCTTTGCCCTTCTGCTATGATTGTAAGTTTCCTGCCCTCTCTACAGACTATGGAACTGTGAGTCAATTAAACCCCTTTTCTTTACAAATTACCCAGTATCAGGTGGTTCTTTATAGCAGTGTGAGTATGGACTAATACACACCTATATTATTTAATAAGATAGTCAAATGCAGAGAAGTCAACTAACCACCTGACATGATCATCCCCTGTCCACTTTTGTATCTCTGTGGTATCCATTATTAAGACAGTTGTTTTGTGAATGTGTTCTTGATGAATAAGCCTGTCTTACAACCATAATAACCCAAATTTTACCATTATTTATGATTATATTAGGGTTATAAGGCCAGAGCAACTGTTGGAAGCGAAAGGGAATGAGATAAAGGAAGTGACTTACAAGTTAAAGGAAAAATGAGTGCTTTGCATAACCCCGGGGATGGTTCCCAGTCCTCACATTTGTAATTTAGGCTTTTGCCTTGTTTTATTGTAAGAGGCTGAGACTCAGAAATTAAAACTGTGGCCGTCAAGGTTACATTATTAGAAAGGAGTTGAAAATCGAGAATTTACTTTTTGACTCCATAACTTTTGTTCTTTGCTCTCTATCCTGTTCACAGACATTAGAGAACAGGAGGGAGGGAAAGGCATGAGAGCATACTGTGGGTGCATCTTGAAGGACCTTATGCATTGGTATGGAATTGACCTTGGTGTCGGGAACCCTGACTACTTGTACAGCACAGTTACATCTCCTATTTTGCCTTGTTTCTTGACTCTTAGAAACAGTGATAGCCTTTCATTTATTACATACTTTCTTCAAATGCTTTTTAAAAAAGAAATAGATTCCAAATTGCTCTTTCTTTTCATATTCTTTTTTAAAGACAATGATGCAAACTATCTTCGGATTTGTGGTCATGAGAAATATCACATTTATCATATCCTGTGTATGCACACATACAAAAAGATTAAAAAGAAAAGGGACTTCTCAGTCCAGCATTTGTAGCCTTCTATAATCAGGTCTAACTTGTGTATCTAGCTATTTTCTCCTTGTTACTTTTTTGCTCTACACATCCTATACTCCGGTAACATTGGTCAACTTTTTATCTAAATTGGGCTTTGCATTTCATTGCCCCTTCCTTTTGTCCTTGACATTTATGCTTGAGTGTTTTAATTTGTAATCCTTACCCATTCTTTATCTCCTACCAAAATTCCTATTGGGAGCTGTTGCTGACTGACTTAGAGTACGTCTTTCATCAGGCATTGGAGAGCCCACCTGGATTCTGCCCCTGTCCTCCACATTCCATGTAGTTCTCTTTCTACTTTCAAACAATTGAGCCCTTTTTTCTCAGTACCTGGAAAATGCTGAAGCTTTTCGAAACATTTTATTCTCCCGCTCCTTGGCTCGCCAACTTCATTTCCTATTACCTCTCTTTCAGTTCTTTCACTTCAACCATACTAGGCAACCTTCATGATGTACCCCAGACATGCCAGGTTTACTCCTGCCTTGGGCTTTTCCCTGCCAGGAACATTCATGCTCCAGATATCTGCTCCATAAGCCCCTTACTGCCTTCAAGTCTTGATTCAAATGTCGCTTTCTCAATGAGGCTCCTACACTCAACTCCCAGATTAATCCTGCCATGTTTTTCCTTTGTCCTCACCCCATCCCCATTTTCTCTACCGTGTTTAGTTTTCATATTATTTATCTCCTTCTAACATATTGTTAGTTACTTATTTATTCAGTATGTTATCTTATTCTCTCCCTACTCCCACTGGAATTTAAGCTCTTTTACTAAAGAGCTCTTTGTTTCATTTACTGATGTATCGCAAGCACCTAGAAGTATGCTTGGCACATATGGGCACTGAATGTTTGCTGGATAAATGAATGCTTTTTCATTTCTTTAAAGCAGAAGTGCAATAATTTCAGCCTCCTCAAGCAAACTGTCTTTTTTCATTTTAAGCAAATGGGAATTTTGGAAGGAGAGTAAAAATATTTAAATGATCTAGATTCCAATTAACTCTGCCACTGATGACTTTAGCTCTGAGTGAATAGCAGACTCTTTTGTAAATTAGGTTAAAAAAATTCAGAGAGTAATGACGGTGGTTGAGAGTGGAATAAGTTCAGGACCTAGATGCTAAAATGATTCACCTTTTTTTTTCCTTCTGTTTTAGCAGCAAAAAGTAAGGAGGAGGAAAGTAAAAATTATAGGTAAATTCTGTATTATTGTTGGATGCACCCTGATTGCTGTCTACAAACCAGGAGCAATTAATAGCAAACATACTTTAACACATTTTGTAGGTATTTTTCCTGAAAATTGCTCCTTTGTTTGGTGTTGATTTTTGTTAAATTGTGATAAAATTTATATCACATAAAATTAACTATGAATAATTGTGGCCTTTAGTACAGTCACAGTCTTGTGCAGTCATGGCCTCTATCTGGTTCTAAAACATTTTCATCATTCCAAAGTAAAACCCTGGACCCCTTAAGCAGTCTCTCCCCATTATCCACTTCCCCTAGCCCCTGGCAATCATCAGTCTATTTTCTGCCTATGAATTTATGTGTTCTGGATGTTTCATATCAGTGGAATCACACAGTATATGACCTACTGTATCTGGCTTTCACTTTACATAATATTTTTAAGGATGCATTGTAGCATGTGTCAGTACTGTATTTCTTTTAGTGATTGAATAATATTCCATTGTATTTTTATACCATGATTTGTTTATCCATTCATTCACTGGTGATTCTGCCTTCTGGCTATTGTGAATAGTGTTTCTGTGAACCTTGGTGTACATGTATTTGAATGCCTCTTTTCAGTTCTTTTGGATAAATACTTTGGATTGGAATTGCTGTATTATTTGATAATTCTATGTTTAACTATTTGAGGAACTGCTAAGCTGTTAGCACAGTAGCTGAATCATTTTACATTCCTATTAGCAATGTATAAGAGTTCAGTTTCTCCATATCCTTGCGCACACTTGTTATTTTTCATTTTTTATAGGTGTTGATTTTCAGCTTTAAAAACCTCAAAATTTTGCTGAAAATGATGCTCTTATAAAACTTTGATGGGGCATAACAGAAAATCAAGTATATTGACTCCTATTCTTATAGAAACTAATAAAGTCTTTAAGTAGGGAAATATGAAGATCAAAATAGTATTTAATTGTGAAGTTTGTTGAGTAAATGGTGGCAGAAGATTCATAAATGTGACTGAGAAGCTTGCAAGTTTACATGAAAGATAGATGTGTTATAGGTAATACAGTATACAGTATTATGTATGTCTGTATTAGTTCATTCTCACGCTGCTGATAAAGACATACCTGAGACAGGGTAATTTACAAAGGAAAGGTTTAATTGACTCACAGTTCAGCATGGCTTAGGAGGTCTCAGGAAACTTACAATCATGGCAGAAGGGGAAGCAAACACGTCCTTCGCATGATGTCAGGAAGTGCTGAGCAAAGTGGGGAAAATGCCTTTTATAAAACCATCAGACCTTCTGAGAACTCACTCACTATCGCAAGAACAGCATGAGGGTAACTGCCCCCATGATTCAGTTACCTCCCACTGGGACCTCCCATGACATGTGAGGATTATGGGAACTACAGTAGGAGATTTGGGTGGGGACACAACCACACCACATCAATGTCTTAATAGTTGAGTACACATAAACCATTACTTATGTATTTCATTGAGATTATATAAAGATTGTTCACCTAACTAAGCTGCTATAATTTATTCATTATAAAATAATTATGTTACAGAAAATTTAGAAAATTGATGAAAGAAAAAAATACCACCCTAACTCCAATACTCTATTCAGTTTCATTGTAGAATTTGGATAAATTTCCTTTAAGCTCTTCAAAACTTTTGTTTTCTAGTAGTGTTTATACTGCTAGAATAAATAACAATATATGTACATAGTTATTTCCACATATTTCTCATGCTGTTAAATAGCCTTTGTAATATCTTGACTGATCATATAGTATTACATTTAGTCATTATATCACAGCTATTAAGTATATTTAAAAACCTGTTGATTTTAATTGGGATAATTAGAAAAGTATCATGAAGGAGATAGCTTCACCTTGCTCACCCCATATACTTCATTTCTTGGCTTATGTGTCATCTTCTTTGGGAAATGACTTCTGTTACTTCTCAGCTTGGCATAGATTTTGTGATTCAACCCCACAGTACCTTTTATTTTTCATTTATAGCACTGGTTTGTAATTCTAATAAAATTCTTAGTTGTGTGAGTAGTTAGGAACTATGTCTTCTGCTTACTCTACTCCTTTTACTCAGGGCAGTGTCTGATGTTTATCATTGCTTAATAAGCTTGTTGGATGGATGAGTGAATGTACAAATAAGGAGAGGAAGTCAAGAGTGTGAACAAAGGCACTGAGACATGTGCTGCTGGGATGCATGGGGAAATATGTAGACTTGGGAGCTAAAGATCAACAATGAAGTATATTGCACTGTGTTTGAAAATGAGAAGATATATATGGGGCAATGTCACTGGAAGATGAACCTAGAAAGAGTTGTGTTTACATTAGGGAGGTCTTTATATGCAAAATCTAGGCATTTATACTTTCTTCTGTCACTTATGTTTGTAAATAATTTAAAATATTAAATTATATTGTCACAAAGTTTTAAATGTTTTGAATAGAGACATAACATTATAATCTTGTTTTAGCATGACCCGTTAGTATCACACAGCTCTGGGTTGCAGTAGGTAAAGTCCAGAAGCTGAAATATCAATTAAGAGACTGCTTTTATTACCAAGGGCATTGGTGATGAATTTATGAATCTAGGTTATTTCCGTGGGAGTACATTAGATATAAAAGCTCTTTGAGGAAGTACAATCCACAAGGTTTAGACAATCGTTAGCTGGTAGATTTTGGGAAGAAAGCAGAGTATGGGATGACTTAGGATTATAGAGTGAATCAAGCTGGTGTCTGTAGATTTTAGGCTAAAGATAAATGGGTTTTATTTTTATCTGCTTGACTCAAGATACTGTTATGGATCTCCACTATAGATTATAAGTTGGCAACATTTTTTTATACAAGACTGAATAGTAAATGTTTTTGTAGGTCATATGGTCTCTGTCACAGCTACTCAGCTGTGCTATTGCAGTGTGAAAGCAGCCACAGACTCTATAAAACTAATGGTCATATCTGTGTCCCTCTTATACTTCATTTATTAAAACAGGTAGCAAACTGGTCTTGGCCCATGGGGCTATAGTTTACTAACTCTGGTTATATTACTGAGGTTTTATTTCAGATTATATTATTAAATTATAGTAGATCCCATCGTAGGTGATGTGATTTCCTTCAACAAGGAGCACTAATCACAAGTAGGACTAGAGATGTAGACTGTTGTATCTATTAACTTTGTTGATTCCTGTCTCCCAGATATTTGTGACTAAATGTTGCTAAACAGTATTCATAGGAGACCATTGTTTTCGACTAAGCTTTTGCACTTGGCCTTAACAGACCAGATCAAACCAGAATGGAGTAACTTGTGCTAGGTGCCATTTAATCCAACTGAACTTTGACATGGGCCAGTTTTCCAAAAAATAGGAGATTCACAGCAGCCAGTCAGAAGGGGCCTCTTTTACCTGAGCCTGTATGATAAACAAGTCCCCTGTTCTAACCCGATAAAGAAAGTAACTCTAAAATGACAAGTCTGTTTTTTGTTCGTTTTTCCTGCTTTGTTTACCTTCTCTAGCTGTAAAATCAACCATTTCTGCTCAGTTTATTGTGGCACTTTTCTACATTTTTAGATGAGATGCTACCTGATTTGTGAATCAGGCTCAAAACAATTGTTATTAGTAAAATGTGAAACTTTTCTCTTCCTCCTCCTCTACCTCCTCCTGCTTTTCTGTCTTTGAATGACATCACAAATTTAGATCATGTCTGCTTGTACCACATCAAAAATATTACTTCTATTCATGAAATAGTACAGTAACCAGGGTCAATGCTTTTTATTGGTTTATTTCAAAATAGGAAAGTATTAAGAGAATCAGGTGGTGGACCATGCAGAGTTAAAGTTAGCAGAGATTGCTGTTTGTGATAATGACATTTCCTTTACTTCTATTGAAAGCTATTCAACACGAACATGTGACTCTTTTACTAATTGTAATGCATTACAGTACCCCATAATCTATGAGAGTGTTCACCTCTGCACTCTGCCTGTCCAGCTGTTGTCTTGAACAATTATCAGCGAGTTATGATTCCGGTATGAGCTGTGTCATGCTCGAAAGCGTGATGGAAAAAATGTTAATGAGCATGCATGAATGTTGGTTGATGAAGGTTAAGTGGTTGCAGATATGCCCTCTTCATTCTTTCCTATGAATGTTCAGACTGAGGCAATGGGTTCTGATGAGGGATTACAAACAAATGGTGCTGATTGACAGTTCTTGATTTAACATTAAAATGGTATCTAAAGGCAAATTCTGTGTTTCAGCTGAATAATAGACACAATGTTGTTGACCCCTGGGTGCAACTCAACACTTCAGCATCCATTTTATTTTAACAGTTTTTTTCCCCAATCGTACCAGATTTTCAAATATTCTCATTTTTGTATTACATTTTATTTTAAAGTTGTGCCTGGCAGAGGTGGTAGAGTTAAAAAAAAAATTAACATATCCGTTATGTACTTACATTTTTAGAATAATAACTTTGCAATTTTAAGTATGATTCAATTAAAATATTGTACACAATAGCTATCTATGTAGGTAAGCATGGGCAAGAACTCATCAGCAACATGTTTGTTTCTCCTTGTGTGTTTGCATGTATTTTAAATGACTCAGGTGCTTTTTTAGCATTTGCTTATTTGTATGCTGCTTCAAATTAGCTGTCTATATACTCTTTAGGAACTTTTAAAATTTATTGTTGTGAACATTGTGTTTCATATGCTATCTATTGAGCATAAACTTGAAATACTTTTTTTTTTTGGAAGAAATGAACAATGTAAGGAATAGTATCAGGTAGTGTTCAGGAGGTTTTTTTCTCTCATCATTTTCCCCATTATTAATAATCCTGAACTTGGTGTGCAAACTGGATTCTGTGCTTTGTAAACTGTAAAATGTTGTGCAAATACTTGTTTTTACTAAACTATTTTAGCTGAAAGGACAACATATTAGGAACACAATGCTTTTCAACATGTAACAGAAGTACAAAAAAGTGAAAGATTGTTCAGTCATCATAGGATTGTAAAGTTACTAGATCATAGCTATCATTTTCTCATTTAATAGATGAAAAATTTGAGAGCTAAGTGTGGAAGCCATAAAAGTGTTGCCAATAGAAATACCGTTTGATATATTTGGGTTATTTGTTGATCATTGAGAAATATTTTCTTATTTTTTATGTCCCCTATGGAGACAGCTCCCTGTAACTCACTGCCTACTTAATGTATAAGCTTTCAGTAATAATCCAGAGTGTTCTTCATTTTTTCTTTATAAGCATATTTTTAATATGTGAAACTTGCTTTTAAATTTTAATTCATAAGTTTTTAATCTTTTTTGGTAAAATTCATTTATAATTGTTATAGAAAATACTTGTAAATTAACCTTGCGTCGTAAAGGAAACAGGACAGAAAAACTCACCTGTACCTCTTGACCCTGGTCCTTATGTCGATATTCCTCTGTGGAAGAGAGCCTTCCTATTTCCTAGCCCAGCCGCTTTGTGCTTAACGACTATTTCTTCTCAGAGCTCTGTAATTCCTATTGTATTAAGTGCTTAAGTCTTAGTGTTAGTGTGGCTTTTTTTTCTTTTCTGTCAGCAAGTGAAATTGGATATACAAGTCATATTCTCTCAAGGCTAGCTGCTACTTAGTACTATGCCTAGGATTGCAGCCATCTGCCATCAGTAAGCAGGGCTCTCATTTTGGTTACTGGGTCCATTATGGCAAATCATGCAGCTGGCTGACGAGTTATTTGGCCAAGCAACAAATAATATTGGATGCCTCTCCCAAGAAAGGTACTGTCCTAGCTCCTGCGATACAGTGCTGAGCAGATAACTTCTTGCTTTCCTGTAGTATATAATCTAATGGAGAAGATAGAAAACAAATAGGCCAACAAAAATGACTAGTTTTTGAAAGTACTATGAAAGTAAATGAGCAAGGAATGATGAGGGGTGTGTTTAGAGAGGATAGTCATGGAAGATCCTCAGGTTGGAAAGAATCTGTGATCTAGGATCCATGAGAAGTTTAGTGTGACTGGAGACAAGGGCAGGAGATGAGATTTGAGGTGTGGATTGTTTGGAAAAGCTTCAAAGAAACATTTGAGTTGTTTTGAAGCATGAGTATATGATTTTTGAAAGCAGGGAGGAAGGAGAAAGCCAATCCAGCAGTAGGAGTGTTGGAGGCAATGGAAGCCTTGGTGCAGTAGTGAAATACCTGTAGCTTAGGGCATAGTTATGTAGATGTTGATGATGGTGTCGCTGGCCAGCAAGAGGGAGTGGTGGGGTTACAAGTTAGTTAGTGGCCAGATATGAGCCTGGAAAGATTGATTACTAAGGGCAAGTTCTTTCCAGATGTTTTGCTTCTCTCCTTTCTAGAAGGAGGTGTAAAGGATAATAGGCCTTTTTTTTTTTTCTAACACACAGAAAAGTTGCCAGAAAAAAGTTAGTGTTAAACATAGTAGTTTTTTATTCAACTATGCATTAATAATAAATGTATATATTTAAACAAACTATCAAAAAAAATCCCATTGTATACAAGGTATGGGTAGCAGTAGAAGTCAGATCTATCTATTTTTCTTTCCAAATTTGGGTCCTTACGATTCTGCTTCCTTGTGAGGATTGGTTTGTCTTGTGTCCCAGAGATGCACTAGGAGTTTATGTGTGATAATTTTTGAAATAAGTGTTCTTATTCTTCAGTTGCCTTCCAGAAAGTAAAATTGGAAATGCGTAAAGCTTTTGGATTCATCTATTTTTTAGTCAACTTTTCTTCTACACTCTGTGGAAAACTTATTCAGAACTATAGTTTGCTTCTTTATATGTATACAACTGCATATATTTATATTTAGAAAATAACTCTTCACAGAGAAGAGAAGAAAGGAATGCATTCCAGTTCTGTCCCCTGTTAATCATTCATGGCCTACATGTAATACCGTTTACTTTGTGAAGATTTTTCTGGTCCATCTACTGAGATGTTATTGCCTCTTTTAACTTTCTAAGTGCTCCATCTTTTTTTTTTTTTTTTTTTTTTTTTTGAGACAGCGTCATGCTCAGTCACCCAGGCTGGAGTGCAGTGACATGATTATCATGCACTGCAGCCTTGAATTCCTGGGCTTAAGGGATCCTCCTGCCTCAGCCTCTCAAGTAGCTAGGACTACAAGTATGTGTTAGTATGCCCAGCTAGTTTTACAATTTTTCTTGTAGAGACATGGTCTCGCCATGTTGCCTAGGCTGGTCTTGAACTCCTGGCTCAAGTGATCCTTCCATCTTGACCTCTCAAAGTGTTGGGTTTGCAAGCATGAGCCACTGTGCCCAGCCTCCATCATCTTTTCCCTTGGTTGGCCCCAAGGAAATAGTAGTAATTGTTATTATTAACGAGTATTAGTGAAACCTCAAAAAATTGAGGCCAATGAAAGCCTTTGGTCATTGAAAAATTTACTAACCTTTTAATAAACTTTTACTGGACTTCTGATAGAATAAATATCAGAATTTGGTTGAACTCTGTAATGCTCTTCACTTTATATAAATCATTCTGTTATTGTGTAATTTTATATCTTCACATCTTATTGTTCCAATATCAACTGAGGTTCTTTATGAGCAAGCCTTACATTTGACTTTTCTGTATTCTTCAATAGAGAGCCTAATTCAATGACTTGGGAGGGAGGGAGTGAGTGAATGAATGAATTAATGAATGAATGAATGAAATAGATTAAGATTTTCTTTTTCATGACAGGGAAGCCCTCAGAGGAGCTCCATATTGAGAACTATTACATTTCCAGTTGCTATTATTGTTCTAACGGGGCTTTCTTGGTCCTGTGTGTCTGTGTTCGTCATTCCCCAGGAAATGGAGTGTGGTACAGTAATTGGCCTAGAACCAGGGAGCCTGTTTCTTGTCTTGAATCAACCACTAGGTAGCTGTGTGGCCTTGGAGAAATCAGTTCTCCAGGCCTTAGTTACATATCTATAAAATAAGAGTTCTTGGTAGCTTAACATTCTAGGATTCTTAGAAACTGCTGATCTTTGTTAACATTAAGAAATAAACTGCCAAAATAAACTTTTTTAAAAAACCAAAAAGCCCATTTTTTTCAGACTTAATAGAAGAGATGTGCTAATGGTGTTAAATTGATCATATTTCTTTTCTCATAAGAGAATGAGATTATTACATAGGCACAGTTAAAAGTAGATGCAACAAATGCTTATATGAAAAAATATGCAAGAATATTTATTTTAGTAATATTGATAGGAAAGATTTATAAACAACTTAAATGCTCATTAACAAGGAAAATAGCTAAATTATGTATGATATGTAGCCAAATTATGGTACCAGGTGATATGCTATGAAGCTGTTAAATGTTGTTGATCTAGACATATGAACATGGAAAATTACACTGGGTTTATTGCTTTGTGAAACAAGTAAAATGCAAAATAATGTATATGGTATGAGCTCATTTAATTAAGGAAAAAACCCTTAAATTGTATATTTGTATACATGTGTATACATCTTTTTTGTTTATGTACGCTCTTATACACTTATAAGCTTTTGTTGATAATAACTATGATTTCAATAGTTTCCTTTGGGGAATATTTGTATTAATGTGTGGGGAAACTTTACTTTTTAAAATTGTACTTCTATGTTGTTTGAATTGTTTCACAATGAACTTTAAGAAATCAATATCTTCCTAGGGGACAAATCTAGAATAATATGACAATTAGCTGGAATAGCATGTTTAGTTTTTTTAAAAATCCGTATATATTTTGATGTGTATTGTTTAACTAGAAAATAAAAAGGCAGCTTTGCCTTAGTCAATATAAATGAATCTAAAAAAATTGTTGTAAGATCTGAGTCATTTGTTTTATTTTTGAAGTTACAGCTTAGAAATGACCTTAGCTTTTCAAAGTGAAAGAAATTTTTGTCAAGTATATTACATACGCAGGGTTCCATTAATTCAATAAACTCCGTTCAGAAAGCAATATATTTGATAGTTAATTATTCCAAAGGGTGCCTGTGATCAAAAGGGATACTTGTTTGTAATGAAGGAAATCTGTGTAATGGTTATCCTGAAGAATATTTGCTCAAATGTGAGGATGGAAGTAATTGATGAAGTGAAAAATCATATATATCTTCTTCAGGCTTAAAAGGAGCAGCTTATGAAAAGCTGAGAAATAATTATGAGCATTTGAGAAACTAAGCCAAAAGAACTAAGTTTGGGGGTAAGATGTTAAATTTGATAATTTGAGATAAGGTATTATATAGCTCAATAGAAATACGTGTTTTATGTGTTATAATCCCTTTGGGCCTTTGCATGTACATATTGGGAAGAAATAGATATTTTTCTACTGTCCTTCTCACTGCCTTATTTTTTGAAATTTGAAATCTAATATTTGCTTCTAGTATAGATTTTTTTCCTAATTGAGTTGCAGGGGATTTTATATCCAATGAGAATTTTTCAGTTGTTGCTTGAAGAATCTAGTGAGATGTAGTAAATATTTTTTGAAAACATGTCTGCTGACTCTTTTAGTGCTTTTACATCTCCCATTAACCACTTACAAAGCAAGATGTTGTCACAAGCACACTTGTCTAAACATACTATGCACTATTTTTGTTCTCTAGTGCTTGCCCCATATTGGTAGAGGCTACTGTGAGATGGTCTTCCTGTGGAGGTCCAGACAGGAAGCTGGCCACAAATACCCTCTGCTCTGGGGTCTCCAATATCTCTTTAGTCGTCTGTTACTCCCCAGGTGGCTCTCCTCCAGCCCTGCACCATAAGGGAGGAGGAAGAGAGCACACCCTCCAGAGGTGTATCTGAATTCTGATCTTGCCCTTCTGATCCCCTGCAAGTTCTCCCTTGGTCTAGGAAGGGCTTTTGTGTCTTCCCTATGTCTGACACTCTGTCCTTTTCTCATATGCTGCATCCTTCATAGCCACTGCTTATAGTAGCGCCCTGTTCTGTTTTATATAGTTAAAGGAATGTTTTGTGACTGCATTAAGTTTTTTTTTTTCCTGTAAGTACCCAGCTTTTGCAATTGAACCACATAGCTTTCAAGACTATTGTCTCACTGTAGATATTAACAGAAATCTAATTTTACACTCAGTGCTGAAGAATGACCTCTTATTCTAAGGTTTATCTTTTCTCCCCAGAGGAAATAAATGCCATTGATCCTGAAATGGCAAGGCTATGGGACAAATTTCAGAAAAGAAAAATATTAATCTCCAGTTATCATCTCCAATTATTATCTGGCTCCACTTTCTCTGCAGGGTAGAATGAATCTTAGTCATTCTGCTTTTAATTCCATTTAGTTCTTTTGTCATCACATTTGCAGTTTCTGCTGATGGGCTAGATAGGCTTTGGATGGCCAGGATGGCATAAGCACAAGAATGAGTATCCAGAGTCCTCATTTTCGTTTGCCAGACCCTTAGCCTCTTATGGGTTAGTTTTCTTATTGGAAAATGATATTTTTTTTTATTAGATGATATTCCACGGTCCATTTTAATTGGGAAAAAAAGGATTTGAATCTTTCAGAAATTCAAGAAATTATATGAAATACAGATTTGATGTTTCCAACATAAAGTAAAATAGTCTTAAGAATATGAATATGATTTATTAAAACATTTTAGAGATTAGAAATTTTGACATGAGCCAGAGAGTCCCAATTAATAGGTGTTCCTGGATGTCAGAGGTGTTCTGTTTAGTATTGTGTTTCTGTTCTCGTTGGCTTTTTGGTGTATGTCTTTCGAACAATAACTTTTACTGTCTGACATTTTCATGAGGCATTTAAAGTTAAAGATAGTTTTTAATTAGTTAGGTTGGGGAGTTTACAGTGAGGGATATTTCAGTTCTTGTAAAGATTCTTCTTCACTAAGATGTTAATTCTTCTCTGCCCAAGTGTCAGGTGGCCAAACGTAATTGTGAAGTAATTGAGTTTAAAGTGAGATTTCTAATACAATTTAAGCCACTGCATTCCCATTAATGAAAAATTACCTCGCTCCCCATTTCATAATACAGCTCTGTTAAGTATGTTCTTCTTAATAGCAGATTTGGTTGTTACGCTGAAAGTAAGATTGTTTGGGGGGTGGGGGCAGGCTCGAAAATATTGGGAGATTTTGATTTTATAAGTAGCCTAACTTCAAATATGGACATTGGCAAGGGGATGAAAGTATTGCTTATTTTATATTCTTTGGAGTTTTTGTTGGGGCTTGGAGGATTATAAACCATCCAGGGATTTCTGAGTCCTGACTTGGCTTAGCTCTCCATTTTTCTTGTGGGATTCCTTGGTGAGATACACACACACACACACACACACACACACACACACACACACATCTCATTCTGTCTGTATATACATATACATATGTATTGTTTAACTAGAAAATAAAAAGGTGACTTTGCCTTAGGCAATATAAGTCAATATGTATATACAGGGATCCACAACAAACCTAGATAAAGAGCCATTTCATTGTTAACTTGACTTTTGTCTGAATATTCCAGATACATCTTGCTGGTCTCTGGTCCTGGGTAAATGTTTTGAGACTTTGAAGTATAAGGATGGCTGGGGTTTTCTTTCCAAAATCTAATTCTATACATTATCCATGTGCCACCTGTCTTTATGCGACAAAGAACAAGAAGCTGAAGAGAGTCAGTTTCTGTGTAGGAAAAGATGAAGATCTTCCTTTTGTGTAAAAGTCTGCCCTGGCTTTATCACTATGCACCTTTAATGACAGAGTAATTGATATGGGCTACTACAAGCTTAGAAATCTAAGAGCTGGGTATTCAAGGAAATAGGAATGTGATTAGGTTCTTGAAACATGGAATTGCCCAATAATGAAATTCTTTGTACAATTTGGAGAGGAAATCCGGGTGAAAGGTAGAAGAGGAATCATTATTTTTGTAACAGCAGTATCTATACCATCATGTAAATAGTCAAACCAATGTATAAGTTTGAGGTGTGCAGTGAATAAGGACCAACTTTGCCTTTGAACAGCTCTTGAGAAAGAACATATACATTTTAAATGATCCCAGTTTGGTCTGATTAATTTTATAGCCACTTAGATTTTGTTCTTCATTTGACAAAGCAAAATATTGACTACATCATTCCTACATAAATTTTCAAATCAAGAGGTCAAATTAAAATGAGTGATTTGAAATCAAGCCTCATAAAGAATTTTTTTCTATTTTTAAATGTTGTGGATAAGTATACATAACAAAATATTACCATTTTAACCATGTTTAAGTGTACAGTTCTGTGGCATTAGCAACACTAATGCTGTGTATCCATCAGTACCATCCGTCTTTAGAACTTCTCATCTTCTCCAGTTGATACTCTGTACCCATTGAATACTGACTCCCGATTCTCTACTCTCTCATAGGGAGATTATTTTTTTAAATATCATTTTCTAATCACAATATAAAATGAATCCTGCTAGTCTTCCTTTAACCTCTCCTCCTTATACTACTAGGGAAGTGTATATGGAACATTTGGGTTGCAGTTCGATGGTACGGTGGAAAAGAGGTCTGTATGTGAGCTGAACATTTTATTAAAAATTTTTTGTTTTGTTTTTCAAAACAAGATCTGCCACTGTTGCCTAGGCTGGAATGCAGTGGCATGATCTTAGCTCACTGCAGCCTCAAACTCCTGGGCGCAAATGATCCTCCCACTTCATCCTCCTGAGTAGCTAGCACTACAGGTGCATACCACTATGCCCAGCTAATTTTTATGTTTTTTGTAGAGATGAGTACTCATTTTGTTGTCCAGGCTGGTCTTGAAATCCTGGCCTCAAATAGTAATCCAGCCTTGGCCTCCTAAAGTGCTGGGATTACAGGCTTGTGCCACTGTAAGCCGGGTGTTATAAGTAGCTATATAGGATGTACACAACACAAGCTCCAGCCAGAAGGTAAGATAACATAGAACTACAAATTTTAACAGCCCAGATTAACAAAAATTCCAAATTCTGGAGATTGTGGGGACAGAAACTAGCACAGAATAGTTGATTCTAGAACACAGATCAGGCAAATAATGGAACTCCAATTAGCTAGACTAATTGGAGACCAGAATAATCTGGAATGCTAACTGGAGCATTATTCTTAGAGCACAGGAATAACGATTCAGTAACTGAGAAACTGGGCAAGTGACTTGAATTCCCAACTGAGCTATCAAAAACGAGAACATAAAAGCAGAAAGAGGATAACTACGTATCAGAAAGTCTAGATAATAAAAGTTGAGTTCAGTTGAACAAATACCTAGGTATTATCTCTACCTTGCCTACCTTTTTTCTACCCTGGCACACTCACACCCTATGCCCCACAGAATAAAGCATTTTCTTTCTTTCTTTTTTTGCTTCCCGTCCCCTCCCCAACCTTCCCTGTCTCCCAATACAGGATCACAAAATTATGGGCAGGCCGTCATCAAATATAGAAGTAAGTTTATTGTAAAATTCTACTACTTAAGCTTGACCATTTTGCTATCGGTGTAATTCTTTTTCAGTATTTTGGAATAATGGTCATTTTTGTGTCAGATCACTTCTCTTCTATCAAGTTTTGGATAATCACTCTGGCTGGTTTTTTAAAATTTTTTTTAATTTTTTTTGAGATGGAGTCTCGCTGTGTTTCCCAGGCTGGAGTGCAGTGGCGCGATCTCAGCTCACTGCAAGCTCGGTCTCCCAGGTTCACACCGTTCTCCTGCCTCAGCCTCCCGAGTAGCTGGGAGTACAGGTGCCCACCACCACGCCTGGCTAATTGTTTTTGTATTTTTAGTAGAGACGGAGTTTCACCATGTTAGCCAGGATGGCCTCGATCTCCTGACCTCGTGATCCGCCCGCCTCGGCCTCCCAAAGTGCTGGCATTACAGACCACCGCACCTGGCCACTCTGGCTGTTTTGATGATTGTGTTCTGTTTTCCCCAGGAATACACCAGGATGGTCTGCCCATGATTTAATATGGCATTCCTTTTTATCTGTTAGTTAATATAATGTACTGTTACTTTTTCTATTCTCAAGTTGCTTAGCATTGTTTGTACAAATACTAGTAAGTTGGTTTATCAACTCTTTCCATTCAACACCATGCTAGAAATCTTGAATTACCTGTGTTATCATTTGGATTTAATTCTTCTAAATTAGGAATGTACACTGAGTTCTCATTCATGACTGTTCTCCTCTCTTGTACTTTCTCTTGTATATGCCTTTGGATGTCATACATTAACTTTCAGAGTTGGCTTTGTAATTTATTTTAGCAGAGATATATTTCTACCTTCTGATACCATCAGAGAACATATGAGAGAATGTTATACGTAAAAATAGTGGAAAAAATATTATTTATTTATTTATTTATTTATTTATTTATTTATTTATTTTGAGACGGAGTCTCTCTCTGTTGCCCAGGCTGGAGTGCATTGGCGTGATCTCGGCTCACTGCAAGCTCCACCTTCTGGGTTCACGCCATTCTCCTGCCTCAGCCTCCGAAGTAGCTGAGACTACAGGCGCCCGCCACCATGCCCAGCTAATTTTTTGTATTTTTAGTAGAGACGGGGTTTCACCGTGTTAGCCAGGATGGTCTCGATCTCCTGACCTCGTGATCTGCCCGCCTCAGCCTCCCAAAGTGCTGGGATTACAGGCGTGAACCGTCGCACCCGGCTGGAAAAATTATTTTTTATGAATGTACATGTGTTGTTCCATGATTGGGAAACACCAGCATTCAAGAAGAATTCACAGGGGCCAGATACTAGAAGTATTTCTTATGGTGGGGAGAGTTTGAGGACACATGAAAATTTAGGGATGTTTTCTTGAGAAGTTGTGACGAGCCAAGAGAGATCACGTTAGAACAGGATTCAGTTTTCTTTCAGTCGGGTTTTTAACTCTCTTTCCTGATATCTTTTACTTCTCTTAGTCCTTAGATCCATTCGGTCAGAGCTCATCTCAAATTGCAATGAACCCAATTAACACTAAGATATATGTGATAAATAGGCTTAACTTTTCAGGATTACTTTTCTCCCTAATCTACAGCTTGTGAATTTAAAAAGTTGTTTCATCTGCAAATTTGAATGGTGTTAATATTTTATATGATTTGAACTCTTGTTTTTCTGCTAGTTAAATCTTTCGTTATGAGGGGAAGATTATACCCAAGGAAACTTCAATAAAATGGTTCTTTTTGTAGGGTTCATACTTTTGAGATGAGCAAAGTTGCTAATTTAGAAGATCCTTGGATATTAAACAGTTTTTATGAAATATTTTGATTTTTAATTTCTTATAGGAATAAAGAGGTAGGGGAAGCATTCTTTAGGTCATCTTTGTAAAAATCGTTATTGTTTTGAGGTATATACTTTAAGTTTTTTTAACAGAATATTTCCTAATACTTTAACAGTTCTTTTGTACATATAACTGTGGTTAAAAAAATCTAGATATACCCATAATGAAGGGTTTATTAAGTAGTGAGGTTCTTATTCCTGTGCATATAGGACTTGAGTTGTAGAGAAAAGACTATTTGTTTTGTGACTTTGTCTGCTGAAACAGAATGTCACAGAAAGAGAAATATGCATTTATCTGCTACATTTTTGATGATTGCTACAGTTGAAATAATCTGTTTCACAAAATTTTATTTAGGGCTTCAGCTACTCTTTCTCTATATTATATAATTATTAGCCTTGAATTGTCAAACAGACTTCTTTTTGCTAGTAAAATACACTGATTTGTTATGGCAGTCATATATTAGTATTTGAATAGAAAAATAGCCTGTTTCTCCACTGATTATATGTTTTTAGGTACATACCCATTTATTTATGTGCCTAGAAATATTAAAACTTGGTTTGAGAGGCCAGATATGACTAAAGTGATTTATACAATGTGGTTTTCAATACCAAAGCATTTACTTCGATGTTTTCCCAAGGGTCTATTGCCAACTCACAAAAACATTCCAAATTTTTTCACTTTTTTCCCTATGTATTCTGAATCATTTGCTTTTGAGCTACCTAAACCTTCTTTGAAACCATATTGTCCTATCAACCACCAATGTTGTTAACTCTCAGAAATTTAGTTTTTTTCTCAGTCATTTGCCTATTCTCCATTTCTGACCTTCAAGTTTCAGATTATCAGGTGTATTCCATTTACTATATGGCTGAATAACTGAACCCTATCCAAAGTTACCTACTACTTGAGAGGCAGTGATAGGCAAATTCTTGACTTTTCCTTTGGAAGTAGAATCTTCCTTCTGTATTTGCAGGGGATTATTTCCAGGAACCCAACAAATACTAAAATCCACACATACTCAAGTCCTAAAGTTGATTCTGCCCAGCCTGCAGTTGACCTTCAATATCCATGGGCTTTGCTTCTTGAGAATACTGTAGTTTCAGTCTGTGCTTGATTGCAAATAGGAATCTGCCAGTATGGAAAGCTGACTACATTTATTGAAAAATACCTGCTTATAAGTGTACCTGTGCAGTGCAAGCATGTGTTGTTCAAGAGTCAACTATATAGTTATTTCCCAAAGCTTTAAATCCTGTTCATTGTGTTCTGGAGACTAAACATTTCTCTTTCCTCCCTCAGGCCTATTCAGTTTCCCACTAACTGTTCTGGTGAACATGTACAGGAAGGGAAAATTTGGATCAAGTTAAATGCGAAGTGTAGGGAGTTATCCTTACTAATGTGCTTGGTTGCAGACTGCTTTCCTCATGCAGATTCCCTGTCCCAGAGGATGCTCTAGGCTTGCTGTGTGGTGGTCAGTTCCTGGTCTCAGGACTGCTCATAGCCAAGCCTTGTGCCACCTTCAGCAAGTAACTTATATTCTCTGTGCTTAGGTTTCCTGATTTATAGAATGAAGTGATTAAAGTCCGTACTGAAGGGCTGTTCTGGTTAAAAAATTTGTATCTTTTAAATTTTGATACTCTTTATCAGCCTCTTAGAATCTTATGAGTTAGAAAGCAAAGAAAAATAACAGCGATTATGCAAATATTTCATAGATGTCTCCCCATTTGAAGACTGTTAGGGACTGGTGTTTTTCATTTTCTAGACAAATTATTTTGCTTACTTTATTTTTTTAGTTGAGTTGAATTTATTGACTTCTCTCTATGTCATAGAGAAGAATGCTTGCTTATTTAATCAGATATACTTATTTTCATCCTCTTAAGGCTAGTGTAATTACAGTCTATTTAAAAAGGTAATTTATTATAAACATTAACATGTAAAATTTAATAATATCTGTGCTAAAGACATACCAGAAAAAAAGCTTAAAATGCTTAATATTTTAAATGCATATTGTCATAAGATACATTTAACCAGGGAGCACCAAGAAAAGCAGAATAAACACTTATTAGTAACATTTGCTGATTTAAAATACTCAGTTACAGAAAGAGAAAGGTGTTTTTTATTACCTTTTATGCCTACACTGACTACTAAAACATTTAAAACTGCGTATTCTGAGGTGTTTTTTCTTTTGCAATGGTGAAATAATGTATGATAACATTTATATGGAGTCTTACTCCTAGAAAGCTATATTTTTAATCAATCTGATTAGTCGATTAATCAATCTGATTATGTACTAATATGTATAACCATGTGACATGGAATTATGATTTTTTAAATGGAAAGTTTAGTATGAAAGAAAAGATTTTGAAAGGATATTCTTTATATAATTTTGCAACTATTTTTGAAACTTTGAAAATAGAAAAAGAATGAAGTGAAAATGTAATTAAAAGAGACTTTTTCAGTTCATGGCTCTTGGCAACATAGAAACTTTTGTCATCTTTGACTTCATTCTGACATAAAACCCTTATAAAATGCGGCATATGCTGTGTTAGTGATCAGAACAGTTTTTGAACAGTATTAATCTTCTCTTGGAAAAATGGAGCGTTACACAGCATCTCTAGGAAGTAAGATTAAACACAGAACTCTAATGGCAACAAAGCTAGATCACAAGTATAGATGGCACTAATAATCTGACTTTATGATTCAGAGTTTCATGTTATATTTGAGAAAATCTAGTATTTCAGAGTAAATGTATTTTGAACTGGCTTTAGAAGAATAGCTCCACCGATTCATGGGTTTGAGCCTAAAGTGTGCTTTACTCTTGAATGCTAAATTGTGTTTATGGACTCTGATTGTATTCTTCTTTGTCACCACAGGGGGAGGGTTACATGAAGGTATTTATCATCTCACTTCATGTTCATAACTACTCGTAGAGGGACAGTGTCCCTATATCATAGATGAGGAATCACAGCCATAATGAGGTTTAGTGACTAGTATGTAGTGGGCTGGGATGTAGAACCTGCTGCAGGATACCAGGCCTGAGTTCTCTGAAGGAGGACCCTGCCCTTCCTCCAGGCATGCTAGTATTTTACCAGAGGTTTTGCCAGCATGACTAACGGAAATAGTATTCTGTATAAAAACTTTATTCTCACTAAATGTCCTCCTTTATTCTCATTCGTTGTTAATTCATCCTTATTGTTGCCAACATTAGGTTATCAGTGATCTTTGCATAAAACATTTTTGCTGGTTTTCCACTGATGCAGCCCTGATTGCATTAAAAAATAAAAAAACAAACAAACAAAAAAACCCCCTCTTGTTATCTCTTAATATGAAAGATTTTTCCAAATCAATCTTTTTGGATAATAGACTCATTATCTGGCTTCATATCAACAAAAAAGTATTTCTCTTTTGGTTTTAAAATTTCTATTGTCTTCTCTCTTAGGCAATTCTGCTGCTTTGTATCCCTTTGTCCATATTCTCACTCTCTAAGTTCCATTGATCCTTTGTCCCAACAATCCTATGACTATATGATAGCAGTGAAGATGGGAGAAGAGCATTATCTTACTGGGTATATACTCACCATCCTGAGTATCCCGATACATTAAATTCAGTAAGAGTCTAATTTGTCATTTTTATTTTCAAAAGGTAGAATTGGTTAAATTATGTCAGTGTCTTATTTGGAGGTTGAAACGGTGAAGGTTGCTTGTATTTTTTTTTTTAAACTGTGACACCTAATGTACTTCATAGATAGTGAAAAGAATATTGGAGTCCAAGTCAGGTGGTCATCATTCTTTTATCAGATTTGTTGCTTAAAATTAACCTAAGCATTATTTTTTCTTATTGTGATGATGATGATGACAATGATAGTAGTAGTAGTATTAGGATGACTATAATGAGAATTATATAGGAAACAGAAACAGAAAGCATTCAGTGCAGTACTTAATAGGTGTTCAGAAAATGTGATTTAAAATTTACAGTTACTTGTGTCTTTAACATTTTTCTTTAGGTAGACTACGAAATGTTTCAGAATGTAAAAGGATACTGATAATGATAAGAAAAATAAACATTTAAAAAAGTTACAGTCTACTCTTAAGAATAAAGACAAGAAAATAAAACGTATATATTTTCTGAGAAGTTGAGGATTGCTATTTGGTCAGGTTAAGGAAGAGAATCCTAGTAACTTTTTTATTAGCCTTCATCTGAAAATTTTAACTAATACAACAAGACCAGAAACAAAGTTTAAATTCTGGGAATAAGGAGATGAAAGTGTCGTTATATGGTACCTGGAAAACCTGTGACAGTCAATGGAGTAGTTACTAGGACTGATACCTGTATCATCATTCCCATTTTCTCTTCTCCTTATCTGTATGTCCAGCTGCCTCTTGTACATGACTATGTGGATATAGAAGAGCTTCTGTAACTGAACATGTTTTAAACTGGACTAGTGTCCAAACCTGTTCCTCATTTGTTTGCTGAATTAAATAAACATCACCATCGTTTATCTAAATAAACATCATCATTATCATCTATCTGATAGCTTAAGCCTGAGTATCCTCTTTTTATTCTCTTTTACTCTGCCGATTCATACATACATACATACACACAAGTGACCATATATATGTCCATCCAAAAGATATTTGTTGAGTACCTGATGTGTTCCAGGCTTTAATCTTGGTGCTAAGAATATAGTGGCAATCAAAGTTTCTGCCTCTAAGGGTCTTATTTTCTAATGGAGGAAGTGGGACAATATCAAATTTATGATACGTAAGGAGTAAGTGCTTTGAAGGAGAAAAAAGGCAGAGCAATGTTGATACGGAACTCCAGGTGAAGAGTTTGCTTTCTATATAAGGCAGTAAGGAAAGGCTTTACCAATAAGTTTTAGCAGGGTTCATTTGCTGCACTGTAGTGGAGAGACTACAGCTGGTTAAGCCTGAAAGCAAGGAGATTAGTTAGAAACAAGTTGTGGTCCAGATGAAAAAAGATGTTAGCCACAAGAAGAAATCGTACCAGGGCGATGGTGAGGAGTGATTACTTTAGTGAATATTTTGGAGTTAGAATCGACTAGATTCACTGATGGATTGGATATTATTGTGAGGGGAATAGTAGCAAAAATTCAAGTGTTGGACTTGAAAATAGCAAAAAGAACATTCCCATTTTTTTAAGCTGAAGAAAATAGTTAGGAGAGCAGGTATGGAGGTAGGCACGTATATGTCAGGAGTTTGCTTTTGGGCATGTTAAGTACAGTTGCTCATTAGACATCCAAATAAAGATATTGAGAGAGAGTAGTTGGTTGTTCAGGTCTGGAGTTCAAGAGACAAATTTGGGCTAGATCAATAATTAGTCTATTTCCCACTATAGAATCTACTTTTGGAACTTATCCACACTCCCCCTGTTGTTACTGCCCTTGGTGAAGGTACCCTTTACTTTCTTTTGGATTTTGTCAACTTCCTTCGGTCTTGCCCTTCTATTGTCATTTTTGCCATTCTTCTAAACTACCTTCTTTAGCCTGAGTTTTTCCTAAAATGTAGTTCTCCTGATGTCTCATGTGCTTAAATCTTCAGTGGCTCCTCATTACTGTGAGAATAAAATCCAAGTGTCTTATTCTGGCTTAAAATATCTTGTGTTATCTGGTACCTGACTCATTTCTGGTGTCATTTATTTCTGTTTATATTTTCTGTTCTTATTATCCTCACATCTTTCAGTGCCTTTAGAGTTTGCACCTTTACACCTTCAAATACTATCCTTCTATTATTGTGTCTTTGCCACATATCCCCACCTTCTTACTTGGCTGACTCCTTTTTCCTTTCAAGCTTTGCTTAGGTATTTAACCTAAAAGGACTATTTTTGACAAGTATGTTTAGGGTGCTCTTCTTTATTCTTGTGTAGTTCTCACTATAACATCACTAATACATCTACATATTATAATTGTCATTTATTTTATAGTCACTTCAATTAGACCTTAAATTCTTTGAGGCAAGGAATTTCTCTATCTTGTCTAGCATTGTATCTTTGTTGCCTAACTCAGTCTCTTTTAGTTGCTTAATACATTTTTTTTATCTGAATGAAAGACAAAATAAGTAAAATCCTGATTATAAAATGTGTATGCAAAATTAGGCAAAGTTTCTACATAATACCTAGGACTATAAATTAAATGTCCTTTTGATACCTAACACTTACCAAAAAATATACAGGTCATGCATGAAGAACAATGTGCTAAGTTGAATAATTATAAACACATGCCGTGTTTATGATAAGGAAGTTCGGAAATTGTCAAGATATCAAATCTCTCAGAATCTATTTACAATTGCCTTGCAATTCAAATACAATTTAAATGGATTTTATTTTTAGATCTTTTGGGTTGCTCTAAAGTTCATGTGGAAAAATAAATGAGGGCCGGGCGCGGTGGCTCACACCTGTAATCCCAACACTTTGGGAGGCCGAGGCAGGTGGATCACTTGAGGCCAGGAGTTCGAGACTAACCTGGCCAACTGGTGAAACCCCGTCTCTATTTAAAAAAAAATACAAAAATTAGCTGGGCATAGTGGCATGCGCCTGTAGTCCCAGCTACTCAGGAGGCTGAGGCAGGAGAATCGCTTGAACCTGGGAGGCAGAGGTTGCAGTGAGCCGAGATCGCACCACTGCACTCTGGCGTGGGCGACAGAGCAAGACTCCATCTCAAAAAAGCAAACAAAAAAATGAACAAAATTTAGATATGGAGAAAAATAATTTGAACAGCCAATGAATAAAATGTATCATAAATCTATAGTATGTAAGACAGGGTGATAGCAGTGTTAACAGTAGCACAGGGAATAATAGAGCAGAACTAGTAGCCCAGAAAAATAGAAATAACATATCTAGACACTAAGTATATGATCAAAGTGTAACTTAAAATCAGTTGAGAAAGATGGTTAGTTATATAAAATGACACAGAAATATCAAATGTTTTGGAAAATGGAAAATTTGATTCTTACCTCATGCTATGTACCAAAATATGTAATTGTAATATACAGGTTGAATATCCCCTATCTGAAATGCTTCAGACCAGAAGTGTTTTGTATTTTAGATTTTGGAATGTTTGTATAATACTTACTGGTTGAGCACCTCTAATCCAAATCTCTCTAATCTGAAATGCTCCAATGAACATTTCCTTTGAACATAACCTTTGAGTGCCATCTTGATGCTCAAAGTTTCAGATTTTGGAGCATTTCAGAGTTTGAACTTTACCTTTAGTGGTTTACATATCTACCAAAACACATTGCTACACTCTTCTTTCTTATCAAGTTCCCAATTTTGTCCAATAGCGACCTTGCCACCTCCACTGTGGGACTGCCATACGATCACATGTGCCACCTGACTGTTATTGCCAGTGCCTAAGTACAACCCCCAGGGGCCCAAGGACTGGTCTTCCCAGAACCTATGTTTGCTGCCCAGGGAATTAAGGACTGATGTGACTAGAGCCTGCTGGTATCCATATACATGCCACCTGGGCTCAAGGACAGACCCACTTTGGGTCTGGCTCTTCATCTTCATCACTAGGAAAGTCATACCAAAGCCTCCACAAACAACTGCAGCCTAAGCCACTGAGGAAATCTCAGACACAGCTGATGATTATAGCTGAATAAATCACACAGAGACTATGTGGCTGCTCCCACCCAAAACTCCAAACACTCTACTAAATTGATGCTATAAATCTACTCTATAAAATTAGAAGTCATTATTATAGGAGGTGCACGGATATCACTATAGGAACACAAAAAAACATGAAAAAGAAAAGAAACATGATACCTCAAAGGAACATAGTAATTCTCCTGCAGCACACCCCAAATAACAAGAAATTTATAAAAGACCTGAAAGGGAATTCAAAATAATGATCATTACAGAACTCCATGAAACACAGAGAACACAAGTAGACAATATAAAGAAATCAGGAAAACAATTGATTAGAATGAGAAATTCAACAAAGAGATAGATATTAAAAAAAGAGCCAAATAGAAATTCTTGAATTGAAGAATTCAATAAAGGAAATAAAAAATACAACCAAGATCTTTATCAGTAGACTAGGTAACGAAAAGAAGTAATTTCTTGAGTTTGGAAATAAGGTCTTTTGAAATAACCCAGACAAACCAAAAAAAAAAAAAAAAAGAAAAAAGAAAAATAGAGAAAAGGATTTAAGAAAGTCTGTGTGACATGTGACATGTGGGACACAATTAAGCAAATATATATTTGTGTTTTGGGATTACTGGAAGGAGAAGAGATGGAAAAAGGCATAGACAACCTATTTAATGAAATAATAGCTGAAAACTTTCTAAGTCTTGGGAAAGAAATAGACATCCAGATACACGAAGCTCAAAGATTCCCAAATAGATTCAACTCAAAAAGTCTTCTGTGAGACATATTATATTCAAATTTTCAAAAGTCAACGGCAAATAATGCATTATAAAAATAGCAAAAGAAAAGTGTCAAGTCACATGTAAGGGAATCCCCATCAGACTAACATCAGTTTTTTTAGCAGAAAACTTACAGGCTGGGAGAGAATTGGATGATACATACAAAATGCTTAAAGAAAAGAACTGTAAGATAAGAATACTTTACTCAGTATAGCTATTCTTCAGAGATGAGGGAGAAATAGTCTTTCCCAGCCAAGCAAACACTGAAGAAATTCATCACCACTAGACTCCTTGCTTAAGAGAGTCATATATCTGGAAGCAAAGAAAGCTGTATCTACCACTGTTAAAACACATAAAAGTGTAAAACTCCCTATAGAGCAGATACACAAATGAGAAAGGACGCAAATATTGTTACTACAGAAACCCACCAAACTGCAAAGATAAACAGAGAGGAAGAGAGGAACAAAGCATATACAAAACAATCAGAAAATGATCAACAAAATGACAGGCGTAAGTGCTCACCCATTAGTAATGACCTTGATTATAAGTAGTGTAAATTATTTAATTAAAAGTTATAGACTGGCTGAATGGATTAAAAAATATGCTGCCTACAATAACTCACTTCACCTGTAAAGATACACAGTGACTGAAAGCGAAGGGATTGAAAAAAATGTATATAAATGAAAAGCAAAAGTGTGCAGGAATAAACTACACTTGTATCAGTCAAAATAGATTTTGTCAAAAAAGATAAAAAGAGACAAGATCATTATATAATAATAAAGGGACCAATTCAGCATGAGAATATAACAGTTTTAAATGTATGCATGCCCAATGCCAGAACACCCAGATGTTTAAAGCAGATATCTACAAGGAGAGAGACACTCCAATATAGTTGTAGTTGGAGAATTTAACTTTCAGCATTTGTCAGACCATCTAGCTAGAAAATTGTCAAATAAATATCAATCTGAAACTGCACTGTAGACCAAATGGATCTAATAGACATTTTAGAACATAGCATCCAGTAGGTGCACAACGCACATCTTCTCTTCAGTGCATGGAACACTCTCCAGAATAGACCATTTGTTAGGCCAGAAAACAAGTTTCAACAAATTTTCAAAAATCAAAATTATATTAAGTACTTTTGTAGCTCACAATGGAGTAACACTAGAAATCAATAACAGGAACTTTGGGAACTTTTCAAATAATATGGAAATTAAACAGCTTGCTTCTGTAATGTACAATAAGTCACGAAGAAATTAAGAAAATAAAAAATATTTCTGAAATGAGTTAAAGTAGAAACAAAATATACCAAAACCTTTGGAATATAGCACAAACAGTACTAGGAGGGAATTTTGTAGCAAAAAATACCTACATAAAAAAATAGATTGCAATTCAAGAACTTAGTGATGTATTTTAAGGAACTAGGAAAAGAACAAACCAAACCCAAAGTTAGTAGAAGGAAACAAATAATAAAGTTCAGAGCAGAACTAAATGAAATAGAGACAAAAAAAAGAAGACACATTGCTGGGTGAGGTGGCTCACACCTGTAATCTCAGCACTTTGGGAGGCTGAGGTGGGAGGATCACTTGAGGGCAGGAGCACTTGAGGACAGGAGTTCAAGACTGGCCTGGGCAACATAGTGGGACTCTGTCTCTATGAAAAATAAAAAGAAATTAGCTGAATGTGGTGGCACACATCTGTAGTCCCAGCTACACAGGAGGCGGAGGTGGGAGGATCAATTGAGCCTGAGAAGTCAAGGTTACAGTGAACTCTGATCATGCTGCTGCACTCCAGCCTGGGTGACAGAGTGAGACCCTGTCTCAAATCAAACAAACAAACAAAAAACAAACAATATGAGATTAAGAGATAAAAAGTTGTTTTTTAAAAAAAAGATTATATTGATAAACCGCTAGAAGAAAAAAGAGAGAAAACCCAAATAAATAAAATCAGAATCACAAAAGGAGATACTACAACTGATACCACAGAAATAAAAAGGATTGTTAGAGGCTAATTATGAACAAATGTTTGCCAACACACTGGAAAACCTAGAAGAAATGAAGAAATTTCTGGACACTTAGCTACCAAGATTGAATCAGAAACAATAGGAAACCTGAACAAACCAATAATGAGTAAGGAAATTGAATCAGTAGTAAACAGTCTTCCAACAAAGAAGGGCCCACGACTGGATGGCTTCACTGCTGAATTCTACCAAGGTTTTAAGGAAGAACTAACACCAATTCCTTTCAAGCTATTCTTCCTAACTCATACTACAAGGCCAGCTTGACACTGATACCAAGACAAGACAAGGACTCAACATAAAAAGAAAACTTAGACCAATATTCCTGATGAATTTAGATGCAGAAATCCTCAACAAAATAGCAGCAAAACAAATCCAACAGTACATCAAGAAGATAATACACTATGATCAAATGGGATTTATTTCAAGGATGCATAGATGATTCGACATTCACAATCAATAAAATCTATTATTTTAATTTTCCATAAGCCATGTTTTTAAATAAGAATGATATTGTACATTAGACATAAAATGACTGTGTTTTAGTTAGCATTCTTAGAGCTAGCTTCATAATCCAATTTAAAAATATAATCCAATTAATATACTTGCAACTTGAGTGCAGGTATATTAATTTTTATAACTGTGTCCTGTATGCTATTCAAATGAGCTAATTGTAGTTATTCTTAAACCCAATGGTATTGGTTTCCATAGTATACATGTTTTTTTGTTGCTTTTCCTGTTAGACCTTCAAATACTTACTTTCCATAGTTTCTCTGACATAAAAGCTCCCAGTTTCTATCTTCAACAGTTCAGGTCTTGGGATATCTATTGTTTTATTTATTTTTATAAGTTTTATTTAGAAGAGTTACATCCTTTTTAGCTTATTTAATGATAAAAGTTCACTTTTTACACTTCTGTATTTGAATGAATTACTGCCCCTAACATGGACCTACTCTTGGTTTTACAGAGAGAAGAGAAGAGGAAGATACTGAAGAGAAGAAATCTATTAAGAAAAAAATTAAAGAACTTAAGTTTCTAGATTCTAAAATTGCCCAGAACCTTTGTAAGTATCATATTCCAATACCATTGAAAGACAGTGGAAATATTTCTTTAAATGATTTCATTTTATTTAAGACCGATTATTCATTATTTGCTATTTTCATTTTGTTATTATATGCATGATAAATTCACAAATAACTCCTTTAGGTAAATTATGGGATTAAATGCTTCAAAAGATAATGCATATTAGAAAATACAAATAAGAAAAGGTTTTAAAATGAAATTCTACCTTTCATAACTGAAGAAAAACTACTCTTTAAAGTCCCTTTTTTAAAATATAAAAATAAAGACTTAAGGAATTTAGGTAATGACATCATATTTGAAAAAAAATTGGTAATGTATTCTTCTTTTGTAACTCTGAATTTCTAGTATTTGTGATACTTGGCTACGCATAAAGGAGGTTAGAATATTAACGGAAATAAGGCTGGTGGGTAAAGTGAATTCAGTTATCCCATCTGAGCAGTTCAAAGCCTTGTCTCAAAAGTTCTGAGTAGAAATATTTTAGATTTAATTACTGTTACAGGAGCTAAATACGGAGTATTGAATTATCTTCTTGACCAAATTACTGTGAAAGAAGAAGGCAAATAGTTTTGCTCTTAACTCATTTCTAACTACTCTTAAGTTCATCAAAGGTAGTTATGCTTAGAGGTGATGTACTATGGTCTGTAATATCACTTTCTGATGGTGCAAGAGGGATATAAATAATGTGGAAAATCTAGAGTGATGACGAATTAACATGGTTTTTCGTCTGTCCCTCAATTACTACATGCCTCAGCTGAGCTTTTAGCAAATATTGGAATAAAACAGTTCTTCAGCAAGAGGATAAAGATCTATGCTACTGATTAAAGAGGGAGTTACGTTAGAGGCAATGTATCCAAATGGTAGAGTTGGCATTCCTTTTATGAAAATTTCAGAACCTCCTCTCCTTCATAATCACTTTGATCTAAACTCATCCCTTTTCTACAATGCAGGCCTGCCAAGATCCCCATGGATAGTATGGTGGCATTGATGTATTGTTTAGTAGTCAATTCTCTATTTCTGGGCACTGCTGATTGCACATCTCTGCCCCTGTCAAGTTAGGAGTCACCAAGTGATGTGCTTGGACCAGTGAAGATGGGAGTGGAGATAATGTCACTTTTTGAGTGGAAGCATTTCATTGGTGGTTGAAGAAGCTCCCCCTGGCACCCAGAATGGCATTCAGAGCGGTGTCCATCATGCTGATGTAGGGATCATAATTAATAGAGCTCTGCGTTTCTGGTTTGATGAACCATGTCATCTTCATGAGAAATAATTTGTGTGTGTTGCTTAGACCACAGAGATTTTGTTTGTGTTTGTTTTTTGTATGATATGCTTACTTTAGGGAATTTCCCTCCCAAAAGAATTTGGTCTCAGTTCAAAGCACTGTGTTTTGAACTATGTCAGATAATGTCAAAAAGTTCTGTGTCTGTGATCTAAAGAGATGATTTTGTTTTGAAGAATGTTCATGAACTGCATTACTATTTAGTAGTGTTGATTCTAAATAGTCTTGTAATAGTTTCTGAAGAAATATAATGTTTAATAGAATTCTTTCTGGATGGGTCAGCTGTGATAAGTTAGCCTAAATGTCCATCTCAAAGTTAAATAACTTTTTGAACAAGGTTATTTATTTATGTATTACAGAACGTGTTCTACATGGGCTTTCAAATATAGTTAAAACAGCCAATAAATACTGATTACCTTTGTTTATTAGTTCTGTATTTGGCCCTTTAATCTTCACTACAATCCCACTAGGTGGGTATTAGCATTGACAGTATAGATAGGGAATCTGGTGGGTGTAGCAGTTAAGTGATTTCAATAAGATTGCTCATTTTGAAAATATTTTAATGTTTATATAGTTTAATGTATATCTGTTCCTTTTTACAGATAACAGAATAATGTTTTTATGGAAAGGGTCCTGTTTGCCTTGTTTCATTTAGCTAGAGTATATATATCCTGTTCATTTAATTGAGAAACATGTTTTAAAGTGTAAGATGAAAAGATACAGAATTTATACCATGTCATGTTATGATGTAATCCATTTTAAGATTATTCTTGCCCTCTCTGATGGTAGCAGGCATTATGATTTAAGCTTTAAGAAGCTTTAGGAGCCTATAATCTTTATTGTAATTATAGTTTGATTCACAGCTGGTTTTTGTCATGAAATTTAGAGTTTTGAGAGTCTGAATTCTGAGAAGAGTCTTAAAACTGTTTTAGATTGAGATAAATTGAAATAAAACAGTGGTCAGTAGTAGAATACTGATACTGAAATGGAGAGGTTCATTTCTAAAGTTGATTGAAGAGAAATATTATGGTTGTGTACTAGATTAGAATTTGGGAGAAAGAATCTAAAAGTCATTCATTTGTCTACTTGTTTATTTAAGAGTGTTTTTGGTTTCCTATATTTTTGAGTTCATAAAGGTTTTGGCCAAGATTTTGGGCCCATCATGAAGGATAGAATTCCAGGCACACTAGGATCAAGAGAAGGCTCAGGAGTTTTGTGAGATTCATTTGTTTTACCAGATTTGTTTACACTGGCAGTAAGAGCTGTAAAAGGAGGAACCCTGGAATGTACAAATTGTCATCAAGGTTTAAATATTTATAAATTTCCTAGCAGAAAACAAGCATGACTGGCTCTAAAATCTGTACACTTTAAACAAGCTGAATCCAAAGCTTCCTATTGGATCTGTATAGTCATCTTCTGAAAGATAAAGATGTATGTTAGTAAAAAGATTCCTTTTGATCGATCTCTTGGACACATTAACTGAATATCTCTCATTTTCAGTAACTTAAAGTATTTAGAAAATGTATATTTGTCTTCTGAATTGTCTCTTAGGCATCAGGTCATTTTCAACTCTTGTATTTTTTTTTGTCCTTAGTTGTTATAACAAATGCTTTCCAAAAGACAGTTTATTCATAAACTATTTTTTAAACCCTAGTTTGATCTTTATATATGTGCTAGGTACTACTTTAATTATAGAATATCTCAAAGGAGTGAACAAATGACAACGATAGGAGAAAGTAAAAGAATATTCCATCTGTAAAGCAAATTCTACTATCACCATTGTATCTTTTCTGCTTTTTCTTGTATTTATTATTTGCTATTATATTTATCATTATGTTATGCTATTTGTTTATCTTATGTATTTGTTTGTTTATTTATTTTTTTGAGACAGAGTCTGGCTCTACTCTGTCACACAGGCTGGAGTGCAGTGGCATGACCTCAGCTTACTGCAGCCTTCACCTCTTGAGTTCACTCTCATGCCTCAGTCTCCTGAGTAGCTGTACAGGTGTACACCACCACACCTGGCTAATTTTTGTGTTTTTTTAGTAGAGACAGGGTTTTGCCGTATTGGCCAGGCTGGTCTTGAACTCCTGACCTCAAGCAATCCACCTGCCTCGGCCACCCAAAGTGCTGAGATTATAGGCATGAACCACCACATCTGGCCTGTTCTTTTTTATGTCTGAGTAGTATTCCATTTTGTATATATACCACATTTACTTTATCCAGTCCTTCATTGATGGTCTCTTACGCTGATTTCATATCCTGCCTATTGTAAATAGTATTCCAGTGAACATGAGAATGCAGATCTCTTTGTGATACTGATTTTATTTCTTGTGGATATATATCCAATAATGGAATTGCTTGGTTATATGGTAATTCCATTTTGAATATTTTAAGGAGACTCCATACTGTTTTTTAATAATGGTTTACTACTTTACATTCATACCAAAAGTGTATAAGAATTCCTTTTTCTCAACATCTTTTCTAACACTTGTTATTTTTGTCTTTTTAAAAACATTTTTGTGGGTACATAGTAGTTTTATGTATTTATGGGGTACATGAGATGTTTGGATTTGGGCATAACAATAGCATCATGGAGAATGGGATATCTATCCCCAACCATTTACCCTTTGTGTTACAAACGATCCAATTAAATTATTTTAGTTATTTTTAAATGCATGATTAAATTATTATTGACTATAATCACTCTGTTGTGCTATCAATTAGTAGGTCTTATTCATTCTTTCAAATTTTTTGTACCCATTAACCACCCTCACCTACATCCCACCACCCCGACTCCCCTACAGCATTTCCCAGCCTGTGGTAACTGTACTTCTACTCCTATCTCCCTGAGTTAAATTATTTTGAGTTTTAGATCCCACAAAGAAGTGAGAACATGTGACGTTTGTCTCTCTCTGCTTGGCTTATTTTACTTAATATGATGATCTTCAGTTCCGTCTATGTTGTTGCAAATGAGAGGATCTCATTCTTTTTTATGGCTAAATAATACTCCATTGCATAGTATGTCCCACAGTTTTTTATCCGTTTTTGTCTTTTTGATAATAGCCATTCTAACAGGGGTTTAGGTGGTATCTCATTGTGGTTTTGTTTTGCCTGTCATTGATGATTAGAGACGTTGAACCTGTTTTAAATATACCTGTTGAACATTTGTATGTCTTCTTTTGAGAAATGTGTTTAGGTCTTTTATCCACTTTTTATTTTGGTTAATTGTTTTCTTTTCCTTAAATTGTTTCAGTTCTTTATATATTTTAGATATTAATCCCTTATTAGGTATATTGTTTACAAATATTTCCTCCTATTCTGTAGTTTGTCTGTTCACTCTGTGGATTATATATTTTATGCAGAAGCTTTTTAAGCTTGGTGTAATACTATTTGTCTATTTTTGCCTGTGCTTTTGAGGTGATAGTCAAAATTTTATTATAGAGACCAATGTCCTGGAGCTTTCTCCCTCTTTTCTTCTAGTAGTTTCTTAGTTTTGGTTCTTACGTGTAGTAGTTTCTTAGTCTCTTTTTTCATTTTGAGTTTTTTTTTTTGAAATCCATTAACCATCCATCTGCATCTCTCCCCACTCCCCTACTACCCTTCCCAGCCTGTGGTAATCATTCCTTCTTCTCTATCTCCCTGAGTTAAATTGTTCTGATTTTTAGATCCTACAAATAAGTGAGAAATTGTGATATTTGCCTTTCTCTGTCTGACTTATTTCACTTAACATAATGATCTCTAATAGTTGGTAGCTGTTGTACATGGAATTTTCTTGATTACTTTTTCAGATAGTTTGCTATTAGTGTGTAGAAATGGTACTGATTTTTATGTTGATTTTGTGTCCTGAAATTTTACTGAATTTATTTGATCTAACAGTTTGTTGGTGGAGTCTTTATGATTTTTTTTTGTTTAAGCTTGTTTTCTGCAAGCAAGTACAGTTTAACTTATTTCTGCCTTTTTTTTTTTTTTCTCTTGCCTAATTGTCCTGGTTAGAACTTCAAGTAATATGTTGAACAGAAGTGGTGAAAGTAGAGATCCTCATCTTCCAGATTTTATAGGAAAAGCTTTTAACTTTTCTCTATTTGTTATGATGATAACTGTGTGTTTGTCATATATAACACGTATATTTATTGTGTTGTGACAGATTTCTTCTATTCCTAATTTGTTAAAATTTTTTATCATAAAAGAGTGATGAATTCTGTCAAATTATTTTTCTATCTATTGAAATGATTATATGATTTTGTCCTTCATACTGTGAATAGGATGTGTCACATTTATTGATTTACATATTTTGAACCATCCTTGCATCTCCGGAATGAATCCTATTTGATCATGGTGATTGATCTTTAAATTCAGTTTCTTGAGAATTTTTGCTTCAGGGTTAGTGACAAGTAGTTTTCTTCTGTTGCATCCTTGCAGGTTTTGGTGTCGGGGGAATGCCAGCCTTGTGGAGTGAGTTTGGTAGTAGTCTCTACTTTTTTATTGTTGTTTTGAATGTTTTCATAAGAATTGGTAATAGTTTTTACTTACATGTTTGATATAATTAAGCAGCGAATATATTAGATCCTCAGCTTTTCTTTGGTGAGAAACTACTTATTACTGATTTCAGTTTCCTTACTAGTTATTGGTTTATTCAGGTATTCTATTGTTTTATAATTAAATCTTGATAAGTTTTAATTTTCTAGGATTTTATCAATTTTTTTTCTAGGTTATCCAATTTATTGATGTATAAGAAATCATTCAAAATAGTCTCATATAATTCTTTTTATTTTTGTGTTGTCAGTTGTAATATCTTTTCATTTATGACTATATTTATTTGAGTCTTCTTAGTCTAAATAAACATTTGATTATTTTGTTTATTTTTCCAAAAATCAACTTTTTGTTTTTTGTTTTCTTTTTTCTTTCTTTATTTTTTCTTTTTTAGTATTTTCTAGTCTCCATTTCATTTATTTCTGATTGGATCTTTAATACTTTCTTCTAATAATTTTGGGTTGAATTTATCTTGTTTTTCTAATTCCTCCAGGTGCAATGTTAGATTGAGATTTTTTTGTTTTTTAAATGTAGATGCTTATTTCTGTAAGCTTCTCACTTAGATCTGCTTTTGCTATATCCCATATATTTTGGTATGTTCTATTTCCCTTTTCATTTTTCTAAATAAATTTTAAAATTGAAGACTTTTAATTTCTTCATTGACCCATTGGTTATTTAGAAACATGTGGTTTTGTTTTCATGTATTTGAAAAGTTTTTGAATTTTCTTCTGTTATTGATTTCTAGTTTTATTCCATTGTGGTCAGAAAATATACTTGATATGATTCGAGTCTCCTTAAATTTGTTAAGACTTGTTTTGTGGCGTAACATATGATCTGTCCTGGAGAATGTTCCACGTGCAGTTGAGAGAAGGATGTTTATTCTGATTTTGTTATATGAAATGTTCTGTAAATATTTGTTAGGTCCTTTTGGCCTAGAGTTTATTTTCTATTTAATGTTTTTTGATTTTCTGTCTAGATGATTGTTTTATTACTGAAAATGAGGTGTTGAAGTCTCCTAATATTATTGTATTGAAATGTATGTCTCCCTGTAGATCTATTTGCTTTGTATATTTAGATTCTTTGGTGTTGGATACATAATATATATATGTACACATACACATATATATATATACATATTTTACAAGTGTTACATCCTTTTGCTGAGTTGATCACTTTATTATGTAATATCCTTCTTTGTTTCCTTTTACAGTTTTTGGTTTAAAGTATATTTTATCTGATGTTAATATAGCTACTCCTGTTCTCTCTAGGTTTTCATGTGCATGGAATATCTTTTTCTATCTTTACACTTGGTTTATATGTGTCTTTACAGGTGATGAGTCTTCAGTAGTCAGCATATTGTTGTAGTTTTGTTTTGTTTTCATTCAGCCACTGTCTTTTAATTTGAGAATTCAATCCATTTAGATTCTAGATAATTATTGATAGTGAAGGTCGTATAACTACCATTTTGTTGATTGTTTTCTACTTGTTTTGTAGATCCTTTTTACTTTTTTCCTTTCTGGATAAGTGATTATTCTCTAATAGTATGTTTTGATTTTTTGCTTTTGATTTGTAGTGCATTTAGTGTAGATTTTTTGTGGTTATCATGAGGCTAACTAAAATATTTTTTATAGTTAAAACAGTTTATTTGAAACTGATAACCTTGATCACTTATAAAAAAAAAAGACTACATGTTAATTGTACTCTCTCCTTCAATTTTGAATTTTTGATGTCACAATTCACATCTTTCCATATTGAATATTCCTTAACAATTTATTGTAGTTACTGTAAATTTTAATAGTTTTGTCCTCTATTCTCTCTTTTAAAGATATAAGTGATTTTACATACCACCATTACATTATTAGAATATTCAAAATTTGACTATATACTTACTTTTACTGGTGAGTTATACTTTCAGATATTTTTGTATTTCTCATTATCATCCTTTTCTTTCAACTGGAAGAATTTCATTTAGCAATTTTTATAAGACAGTGCTGTTGATTGTGAACTTCCTTAGCTTGTGTTTATCTGGGAAACTCTATCCTTGATTTCTGAAAAATAAATTTTTATGGTACAGTATTCTTAGTTAGAAGTTGTTTTTCTTCAGTACTTTTAATATGTCATCATATTTTCTCCTGGCATGTAAGGTTTCTGTTGAGAAGTCTGCTGTTAGGTATACTGGAACTCTCTTGTTTGCTTTTTTATTATTTTCTCTTGTTGCTTTCTGGATCCCCTCTTTGTCTTTGATCTTTGACAGTTTGTTTATAATGTCATGGTAGTATTGGATTCAATCATACTGGACACCTTTTACCTTCTCATATCTGGATATTTATACCTTTTTCCAGGTTTGGAAAGTTTTCTGCTGTTACTTTTTAAAATAAATTTTCTACAGTGTTATCTACTCTCTCAAACCTCAATGACACGTTTTTGCTCTTTAATGCTGTCCCATAAATTTTACGTTTTCTTCATTCCTTTTCATTCATTTTTCTTATTCTCTTACTGTATACGTTTAAATGAATTGTCTTTAAGTTTACAGATTTTTTTTCTTCTGCTTGATCACTTCTACAGTTGATGCTCTCTATTGAATTTCTCATTTTGTACCTTGTGTATTTTAGCTCTAGTATTTCTGTTTAATTTTTAAAAACTATTTTCTTTGTTAAAAATTACTGTTTTTTCTTGAAGTTCACTGAACTTTCTTTTTTTTTGATTTTTTTATATTATTATTATACTTTAAGTTCTAGGGTACATGTGCATAACGTGCAGGTTTGTTACATATGTATACTTGTACCATGTTGCTGTGCTGCACCCATCAACTCGTCAGCACCCATCAACTCATCATTTACATCAGGTATAACTCCCAATGCAATCCCTCCCCCCTCCCCCCTCCCCATGATAGGCCCCGGTGTGTGATGTCCCCCTTCCCGAGTCCAAGTGATCTCATTGTTCAGTTCCCACCTATGAGTGAGAACATGCGGTGTTTGGTTTTCTGTTCTTGTGATAGTTTGCTTAGAATGATGGTTTCCAGCTGCATCCATGTCCCTACAAAGGATGCAAACTCATCCTTTTTTATGGCTGCATGGTATTCCATGGTGTATATGTGCCACATTTTCTTAATCCAGTCTGTCACTTATGGACATTTGGGTTGATTCCAAGTCTTTGCTATTGTGAATAGTGCCGCAATGAACATGCATGTGCATGTGTCTTTATAGCAGCATGATTTATAATCCTTTGGGTATATACCCAGTAATGGGATGTCTGGGTCCTATGGTACTTCTAGTTCTAGATCCTTGAGGAATCGCCATACTGTTTTCCATAATGGTTGAATTAGTTTACAATCCCATCAACAGTGTAAAAGTGTTCCTATTTCTCCACATCCTCTCCAGCACCTGTTGTTTCCAGACTTTTTAATGATTGCCATTCTAACTGGAGTGAGATTGTATCTCATTGTGGTTTTGATTTGCATTTCTCTGATGGCTAGTGATGATGAGCATTTTTTCCATGTGTCTGTTGGCTGTATGCATGCCTTCTTTTGAGAAATGTCTGTTCATATCCCTTGCCCACTTTTTGATGGGATTGTTTTTTTTTTTTTTCTTGTAAATTTGTTTGAGTTCTTTGTAGGTTCTGGATATTAGGCCTTTGTCAGATGAGTAGATTGCAAAAATTTTCTCCCATTCTGTAGGTTGCTTGTTCACTCTGATGGTAGTTTCTTTTGCTGTGTAGAAGCTCTTTAGTTTAATGAGATCCCATTTGTCAATTTTGGCTTTTGTTGCCGTTGCTTTTGATGTTTTAAACATGAAGTCCTTGCCCATGCGTATGTCCTGAATGGTAGGTATTACCTAGGTTTTCTTCTAGGGTTTTTATAGTATTAGGTCTAACATTTAAATTTTTTTTTTTTTATATTTTCTTGAAGTTCACTGAACTTTCTTAAACTACAGCTTTGAATTCCTTGCCAGATAGTTCATACATGTCGGTCTCTAGTGTGCATCACTGGCAGCTTATTTTGTCCCTTTGGTGATGTCATGTTTCCCTGATTGTCTTTTTGTATTGTGGTCAAGTGTTGCTGTCTACACGTTGAAGAAGTAGATATTTATTCCATTCTTCTCAGTTTGACTTTATTTTAGGTCATCGTTCAACAGTAAGTCTGTCTAGGGTTTCTGAGCAGACCATCTGGTATGGATTGCTGTTATTGGTGCAGTGCTGGGGAGTGCCCTAAGCCTAGAAGTGCTTTGGGTGGTGCAGCCCAGGCTGGAAAATTTTGGGCTCCCACAGCTGACCCAGCATCAGGCTTACTTTCATGGTTCCTAATGCTGTTGCAGTCCTGGGTGGTTCCTGAATCCCACGGCTGCTGTTGCCTGCTTGCCGCTAAGTATTTTCTGTAAAGGAAGGTCGCTGCAGTCATCTGTCGGTGATATGGGCCAGAACTCGAATTTTTCTCAAAGGACCATTGGATTCCTGTCTGGTACCAGTGTCAGTTTAGATGCTTAGATTGCAGGTACCTGTCAGGAATCAGAGTCCATGAGCGTTTTATAGTGGTAGATTTGTTGTTAAGCACAAAGGCAAATTTATATGTTCACTTCCCTCTCTATTTTTCAAGTAGACAGTATCTTTTTTTTTTTTGCTCTACTGCCTGACGTTGGGGGAGGGATTGATATGGGTAATGTAAAACATTCTTTACATCATCAATGTTTCTTTTTTAGTATTAGTCTATAGCAGGTACTATGATTTTTTGCTTGTTTTCTCATTTTTGAATGTATTTTCTTTCACATATGGCTAGTTCAAATTGATGTTTCTGTGAGGGTGGAGAATTACTGGAGAGCCCTACTTCACCATCTTCAGTGATTATATTTTTTGCATGTTCTATTGTCTGCTATGGAGTTATCTTTTGTAATTTTACAAATCTCTACTACTTTTTTTTTTTTTTTTTTTTTGAGACAGAGTCTAACGGTATCGCCCAGGCTGGAGTGCAGTGGCTCAATCTTGGTTCACTGCAACCTCTACTTCTTGTGTTCAAGTGATACTCCTGCCTCAGCCTCCCGAGTAGCTGGGACTACAGGTGCATGCCACCACGCCTGGCTAATTTTTTTGTATTTTTAGTAGAGACGGAGTTTCCCTGTGTTAGCCAAGATGGTCTTGATCTCCTGACCTCGTGATCCGCCTGCCTCTGCCTCCCCAAGTGCTGGGATTACAGGCGTGAGCCACCACGCCTGGCCAAATCTCTATTTACTCTTATACCATTTATATATTTTATCTTGTTCTTGGGATATTAAGGATTATAGACATCTGTGAGTTTTATAATAATTATTTCATATTTAAGACTTCTTGGGTTCAGAACTGTGTGTATTGGTGATATGAACACAGATGGTGCCCTTGTTAACCTGTAGGTAGTACATGATAGTCTCACAAGTCAGGAATACAACCTCAATACAGAAAAGAAGCTGATCCTGTTTCCTGAGTTTTATAAAAAATAGTCATCCTTTGATATCAGAGGGATTGGTTCCAGGACTCCTGATGAATACCAAAATCCACAGATGCTCAAGTTCCTTATAGTCAGCTTTTATATCTGTGGTTTCTGTATCGTTAGATTTAACCTACTGTGGATTGAATTTGATCCACAGTTGGTCAGATTTGTGAATGTGGAACCCACAGATATGAGGTGTTGAACATAGTGTCTTTATCTAGAAATACACATACTAGATGACATAGACATTCATTAAATAAAAAAGAAAAATAATAGGCTATTGATTTGCAGGTGCTGAGTATGGTTAAGAAGTGACATCTTGAATGTAGAAACATAATAGTAGAATAAGGGGTGAACTAGCAAAAGCATTGTATCTGTTGCTGTGAAAATATCCTTCTACTTCAGTAACTTTTGAGAAAATCATTATAATAGTTAATATAAGAGGCATCAAGAAAGATGTAAATAATGTTTAGAATTCTCAGTAATAACATATTATACTATCTATTACATTTGGATAGTTTTCAATGAGAATTTGTTTTCTAAAATTGGATATTTTAAGCTTTGGTTACATGTAAGATTTCTCTAGCATACTGTTTACAATGTTTCTGAATAGTGAAGTGCTACTATTACTTGTAAAAGTGTTAATGTACTGCTTAGCAGTTTTCTTAAAATACTTTTTGCTGAACTCTTTTCTAAGGCTAGAAGAGATACAAGCAAATAACACCTACGTTTAGACAAATATTACATGCACCTATTGTGGTTTTCTCATTATTTTCATTACAATGTGATGTTTTTATTGTGTACCTTATTTCATTTTTTGTTATCACATGAAAACTGGCATCATTCTTATGGTAGATAAATAACTGAGCATTTAAAAATCAACCTTGGATCCAGTGCAATAATACAGGACTGTTGTTTAAACACTAGTTTTAAAACTAGAGAAGAGTATAAAATGTGGTAATGGAAGTTTCCCCCATAATAATTACATTAAATGTTTGAATTCTCTTGTTTTCTGAATTTATTTTTGATTTTATAAATAGAACTACATCTGAAATACTTTTTTAAACCTTATTCATTATAAACCTTTCTCTCTTTCTCCCTCTTAGCAATCTTCCTGAGCTCTTTTCGGGTGCCATATGAGGAAATCAGAATGATGATATTGGAGGTAGATGAAACACGGTTGGCAGAGTCTATGATTCAGGTAAACAAACAGGCACAGCTTAAATTTCAATATTTCATTGCAAGCTTCTCATTAAATAGAAATCTGTAAGTGAAGCAAAATTCTTCACCCAAATCATTCAACTGGAAAATCATTGCTGCATAATTAGTTTTAGCATAACTTCTGCATTGCCAGGAGAGAAAGCTGCATCTTCTCTTAACTGCTCATGAAATATAATGCTATCAAATGATTGCATTTTAAGTATTTTAAGTTATTGTTTCTGAAAGGCAAATTGTTTAATTTTATGTTTTTATTTTTGTTATACTTTAGATTATTAATGTGTTACTTAAAATTTGTTTCTATAGCCCTTTTAGAATGTGTTTTTCTTTGGCTTATGAAGATATTATTATACGGTTTAGAAGATCGAGGGAGTTTTCATTTATAGTTACCTTTACTAACAATTCTTCTTTGAGTCATTTGGGCTACTACGAGTATTAGAGATTGTTTACATAGTATTTTGAATTTATTCAGAAGGCTAGAAGATTTTTGTTAATGATTTTTATTCATAGTATTTTCAAATGAATGCTAGCATCATGTTGAAGTTATTGCTGAGTTCCACATAAGAAATCAATAATGTATATCTTGATAAAATTTAAAGTTGGAGAATCAAAACACAAATTATATAGTGAGAGATTATCTTCAGCTTACCATCTTTTGTTCTGATATCGGATATATTTAGGAAAATGATTACTTAGCAATAAAAAGAAACCAAATACTTGTTAGTGCCAACAAGCAATTAAAATTATTTTGAACATTTTAACTAATCAATAAATTATATCTTTGGAAGTTGTTCTAAGTTTTGCCTTTCCTATCTTGTCTTCTAAATGTAGTGGTCATAATTTCACTAGTGATTTGTGCTGTGAGTCTCTGAGACTAATAAACTACCTGATTCAGCTGCTCTTATTTAAGCATTTTTTTCTCTTTCACTTTCTTTTTACTGGATTTTCATCTTCATTCATGTTGATTATGTGTGTGCCTTCTTGCTGGGAATAGATTCCAACTTCCTTAAATAAAATTTTTCTACTTAATACTTGTTTGTATTTCTTATAATGAATTAGTTAAATATTTACAGAGTAGCTTTTAGCTTGATTACATGAATGTTTTAAATGAACACGTCGTTTTGTTATATAATAGAAAAGAGATGATTTGCTTTTTAAAATTCATGTCTAACGTACATTCAGCTCCATATATTTTGTAACGTATTAGTTTTTTATTGGTACTGTAACAATTCACCAAAAACTTATTTGCTTAAAATAATACAAATGTATTATCTTACATTCCTGTAAAACAGAAGTCTGGTATTGGTCTTACTATGCTAACATCAAAGTACTGGCAGAATGGCCTGTGTTTCTTTTTGTAGGCTCTAGGGAAGAATCTGTTTGTATTTCCAGCTTCTCATGGTTGTTCATACTCCATGGCTAATAGAACCATTCCTTCATCTTCCAAGCCAGCAATCTTGCATTCCTCGATTCCTTTGTCTCACAGTCACATCTCCCTCCAGCTCTATTGTTTTTCTCTCTTCTACTTTTAAGAACTTTTTGATTACATTGGGTACATCCAAATAATTCAGGATAACCACTCTAAGGTCAGCTGATAGCAACTTTAATTCCATCTATAACCTAAATTCCCTTTGCCATGTAACTTAATATTTTCATAGGTGTTGGTGATTAGTCATGTACATCTTTAGGAATGGATGTCATTATTGTGCTTATCATACTTTCTAAATATAAAACCAGCCTTGGGTATTTCTAAAATGTAAAAATTTATTTTGAACATATATAAGGTTTTAATATATTCATTAAAAAGTAAAAATTTCTTGCTATTTGAACTCTTAATTTTAAAAGTATAGTCCTCATTTTAATGTGAAGAACTTCCTATTTGACCAGGGCATGGAAACAGAGCTTTATGTTGTAATAATCATGATTTTGGTTCTTTGTGTTCACTGTGATGGTTATATTTTGACATATTTAGTTATTTATTCGTATATATGTACAGGTCAGCAGTATGTCATTGTTTTGCCATTTTTCATGCCACTTTTCCACATCATTTCTTACCCATTTACTTTTGTTTGTCACACCAGTCATTTATTAATTCATTTTGCAAATAGTTTATTTTATGTACCATATTCAGGGCATTGTATTAGGCTCAATAATTTTTATTTTTTATTACCTTTGTTTCTTTTTGAGACAGAATGAGACTCTGTCACCGAGGCTGGAGTGCAATGGTGTGATCTCAGCTCAGTGCAACCTCCGCCTCCCGGGTTCAAGCTCTTCTTCTGCCTCAGCCTCCTGAGTAGCTGGAATTTCAGGCGCCCGCTACCATGCGCAGCTAATTTTTGTATTTTTAGTAGAAATGGGGTTTCACCAGGTTGGCCAGGCTGGTTTTGAACTCTTGATCTCAAGTGATCTGCCCACCTTGGCCTCTCAAAGTGCTGGATTACAGGCGTGAGCCGCAGCACCCGGCTGTATGTTAGGCTCAATAAGAATTAGACTTGATCTTCTTGGAATTTATGATTTGGCAAGGGAAATGATATTTACATACATAATTGTAAAGCAAGGAAAGCAAAGTTTTAAGATTGGTTTAGACCTATAGAATATATTGAGGGCGTATGCTTTGTGAGTGTACATGTGGAGGCAAGGGTACGTAAAGGTTGAATAAGTATAGATGTAGAATAGAGCAGAGGAGTTGCATGAAAAATGTAGTGAGAGGCAATTGTTTTGGCAGTAATAATACTGTGGGCTGTGAGGGAAGCTGGGCATGTGTGCATATCTGTGCAGAATTTAGCTGAACAAGAGCTTAAGATTTGCAAAGGGTATGGGGAATTTGTAAGGGGAGAAACAAAGGGAGATTGCGACCATGCACTTAAAATCACAATGGTATTTTTATGTTAGAATGTAAAATTAATGAAGTGAAAAAATTTAAAAAGTTTGGATTAAAGATGAAAATCTAATTATATATGAGCTATTCAGGGGGATTTGATTGTCATCTAAAAGGATGCTAAAGAAATTCAGAAGCCTGAAGTAATAAAATCTAACTCACAATCCAGCCGTCAACTAGAATGGGTCAAAAGAAAATATAAACAACCATGTCTTTTGGTCTCAAGCAATTCCGCTAAGAGAAATTTCTGTTTATGCGGGGAAATCATATACTTTTATTTTTATTCAATTTGATATTATTAGTAGTGAATACTTGTTTAGGGATGATCTTAAAATGCCACTTTTTGTTTTGTTTTGTTTTTGGCCAGTTAACCAAGTTTTTGTCCAAAGGTACACAGTGAGTCAATAACTTATTCTTTGATCTAATTGCTTTTGATGTATAACATTCTCTAACAGTATTTTTAACTAATAACACCTTTGGGGAATTTCTCCCCATAAATCTATATAGCATGATTTAGGCTTAATTATAGTTTGTATTCGACTTTGGGCTTGTACAGAATTTACTTATGCTGTAATTTGGAATTGTGAGCACCAACCACTCTTTTTTATCTTATTTTTAATATCAATGCACTAACTTCTTGTAACACTATTATAGTTGACTGTATTTTGATACAGAGGATCTATATAGACTTTGTCCAAGGGATTGTTTAATCATTTAAGTTCTATCAGGAAGACATAGTCTTGTGTATTCCTTTAATCTTTCTTCAAGTAGTTCTGTTGTTGAAGTGTGTGGCTTACTTAAGTTTCTAAAGGACCTCTACATGCCTTTTATCTGCAAGGTATATCAATCATCATGTGTCTTCAACACCTTTTAAAATTTCTTTCACATCAGAAAAGTTACTTTGTTTTAGAGACATCTTCAGTTTTTAATATTAAAACTGTAATCCTATTAGTAAATCTTGCAAGCACTGCCATTAAAATTCCCTTGATTTCTATTCTGTCCCTTCCCATGCCTTTTTGTAACAATATGATGATTTCTTTTATACCCCTGAGTGAAGTGTTAAAATATGTTTGGCTTTGCCTGAAATTTCTGACATTTAATTCCCTAAAGCTGAAATGTAATGGATCACATTCATCCAGGTGAGAAAGCTGTTCCTTTGGTATAGGTTGAGTTCTCTTTCTCAATTATATAGCTAATCAAATAAACATTCAGTTTCAGTAGTGCTTGATTTGAATATATAATAACTCCAGGATAGAGAAATGGAAAATTGACTGTTTTCAAGATGCAGGGAATTTTCCTTAAGGCTTATTAGGAGGTAGGTTACCTAGAAATAAAACTGAAGATTAACTTCACTGGTTTTCTTTCAGTAGTTTTTAAATTATATTTTTAAAATTCAAGAAGTACATTTAGTGAAGATCTTTCCTTCTGGTTTTAATTTTTAGAACTTAATAAAGCATCTTCCTGATCAAGAGCAATTAAATTCATTGTCTCAGTTCAAGAGTGAATATAACAACTTATGTGAACCTGAGCAGTTTGCTGTCGTGGTAAGTACCGAGTCTCAGAGAGGATTTTTATACTGTGCCAAACAAGAGAACCTGTCAAGTGTTTTTATATCGCCAAATGTAAAAAAGCATGTAAGCAATCACCTACATTTCATATCCATCTTACTTTTTTTTAACTTAAGGTTATTCATGTGAAATTATCTTGATTTAAAATATACATTGAAACTCTGGCATTAAGTGAAGTCCAAAGGGCTTTTGAAGAGTGTATGTATAATTTCTTTTGCTCTCTATTTAATGTCAAAATGTAAAATAAAACTGTACTTCTTATGAATAGAGAGGTATATTTGTGATTTATTCTAGAGCTGTGTATTCCAACATATTGCAAGAGTAGCTTCAGTTTCTCTTTCTGATCACTTACTTGAATTCAACTCATAGTAGACTGAAATTATAAATATAGCCTCTTTCTTAGCAATGAAGATGAAAAATGAATTCACTTTAGAAAATCTTTGAGGTACCTTGATAATCATCTTGTTCCAGCCTTTTATTTATAGAAGCTGGGGTCTAAAGTGGTGAAAAATAATTTCCAATGGCATATATTAGCTGTATTGCAACTTAAAATTTTAAGATTTTTATCAAGATTTCTTTTCTGTGCTTTTTTATCCTACCGTCAAATTATTATTTTTAGGTTGGTTACACTTTGTCATTATAACAATATTATAGTGTTGTTTCTCTAGTAAGATTATTTTCCCCTTTCATCTTCAGTTATATTAATAATCTCCAGGAATTTTGTTTGACAGAATTTTAAAAATTCAGGTTGATTTACTTAATAGCTGTGCCTGCACCTCATATTTGGCATGTTGTAGACATTTGCTTTTAAATTCCTTCCTATCTCTTCATAAACACACTCTACTCCTCGCTACCACCAAAGTTAAAAAAAAAAAAACTCCAAATAGAACACAAAAGGAAAAAGCATGATTTTCCTTATTCACAGTCTATTTTTTTTTTTTTAATACTTGAGAGAGAATCTTGCTCTATCACCCAGACTGGAGTGCAAGTGATGCGATCGACTCACCACAACCTGCGCATCCCGGGTTCAAGTGATTCTCCTGCCTCAACCTCCTGATTAGCTGGGACTACAGGCGCCAGCCACTACACACAGCTATTTTTTTGTGTTTTTAGTAGAGACAAGGTTTCAACACATTGGCCAGGCTGGTCTCAAACTCCTGACCTCAGGTGATCCACCTGCCTCTGCTTCCCAAAGTTCTGGGATTACAGATGTGAGCCACCCTGCCGGGCCTGTTCTAAAACTTTTAAACTCATTGTCTGTAAGAAAACAAAAAAAGTTTTTGCTTTTTAATCCAATTCTTGAGGGTATTCTCTTCCCTGCCTGCCCTTTTTCTGTCTCCTTTTTTCTGTATTTCCTTGCTTGCTTTCTTTTCTATTATCTGGTCAGTTTGTCTATTTGACACTCTATTTGCCATGTCTTCCATATGAGAATAGGTGGATAAGGGAGAATTTGCATTACATTTTAACCACAGACTATTTAGAGTGTTTGTTTTTACCTATGTTTTGACACTTGAATTAAAATAATATGTTAAATTACAATTTTGAAATATTTCCCATATATATTAAATCTGATACCATGCAGGGTTATATGAAAATGCCTATCTAACAAGTAGCTTTTTTTTTTTTTTTTTTTTTTTTTTTGAGACGGAGTCTCGCTCTGTCACCGAGGCTGGAGTGCAGTGGCCGGATCTCAGCTGACTGCAAGCTCCGCCTCCCGGGTTCACGCCATTCTCCTGCCTCAGCCTCCCGAGTAGCTGGGACTACAGGCGTCCGCCACCTCGCCCGGCTAGTTTTTTGTATTTTTTAGTAGAGACGGGGTTTCACCATGTTAACCAGGATGGTCTCGATCTCCTGACCTCGTGATCCGCCCGCCTCGGCCTCCCAAAGTGCTGGGATTACAGGCTTGAGCCACCGCGCCCGGCCACAAGTAGCTTTTTATGTTGCCTATCATTATAGTAAAGATTTATAACTACTGTGTTCTAGTGATTCAAGAAGACTGCTCAAATTTGCAGATATTTTCAATTTACTTAAAATCGCCATGTTATGCCTTGTTAAGAGTTCACATCAAAGAGCTTTGATTTACAAAGAGTGTACTTTTAGGGATCAGCAGTTAAAACAAATGTATTCCCAGATACCAATGCTAAAGGTAATAGTTTTGATTTTAAGATGGGAATGGACCACTTCCCTTTCAGGACATGTCAACTCAAACTTGATCTGGAATCTACACATTCCATGCTGGGTCATACCTGAGTGCCATTGGAATATAATTTGGAAAGTGTAATGGTGTTGAAAAACATCCTCTATAAGCAGTATGAACAATGCTTTAGTCACCTATTGATTATGACAATATACTCTTGAACAAATTGTTTTAACTTCTGGTTTCTGTGGTACTAATATTTTAAAAGGTAATTGTATTGGTGGAAAAATCAGACTGAAAGTTGAGGAACAAAATGAAATATTTTTGTTTTGTTCTATTTTTTGTCAAGTAGTAATGTTCTTAGATTTTACCTTTTTCCCTTTCTATTTTTCACCATTTCCAATCTGGCTCCCACTACTTCTCAACTTCTGCTCTCCAAAAAGAAGTTGGAAACCTGCTTAAAGATCCAAACAATCCTTGATAATTAACTACCCCCCCACCCCCACCAAAAAAAAAAAAAAAAAACTGGACAAAGAGTGTTAGACAGTCTGGAATGTCTGAAATTTTCTGTACTCCTTTCTAGATTAAACACTTTTGCTAACTTACTAAACAATGATGTGTTTTCAGTTTATCAACATTGTATCAGTAATACAGTAATTTGATGATTTTAAGAAATTGATTATAATTACCATATATATTTCTGTAAGTCTTCCATAATATTATTTCATTTTTAAAGTAATAAACTTTTTGAAGTGTTTGTATAAAAAATGGGCAATTAACTTGAAGTGAACTAAACTCCAGATATCTACAAGACATCCTTGCCTTAAAAACATGTTTACTTCTTGATTTAGCCTAGATTTAAAGTGTGTTAGAAATGTACTAATCATTTTTACCTCAGAAGTCATCACACAGTTAGAAATAAGAAAAAGTCAAGAGTTTGGGTTAATGTTAGTGCTTTCCCAGCTCCAAATAGGACCAAAGCTTGACTTTTCATTTGTTTTTCACTGAATAAAAATTAACTGTTAACTCTTTCATGTTTAAGTTCCATAGACTGATGTTGTGATTTCCAGCAATTTCATTTGAACAAAAATTAGTTAAAATTCTACAATTTTTACTTGCCACTAAGTTTGTTTTCTTTTATCCAGTTATGTGAATTCATTAATTTGATTCACATTAATTACAAATTTTTCTGAAAGGTTGTGTTTATTTAAACTGTCACCCAAACTTGAGACAGTAGATTAAATTCAGTCAAGTTGCTTGCATTATATAATGAACTTTAATTCTCCATAAGAATTAGTTAAAAAACATAAGGTGTAGCTCCACCGGGACATTGATGTTTATTTATGTTATTTTCTTTTTGATAGGCAGGGTGTAAAAGTAACACATCTAAAATATTAGTAACCAATGTCAATTAAGGTCAATTAGCATATATAGTTAGTATACTGGAAATGTCTTACTTTTTTTTTTTTTTTTTTTGTGATACGGAGTCTAGCTCTGTCATCAGGCTGGAGTGCAGTGGTGTGATCTTGGCTCACTGCAACCTCTGCCTCCTGGGTTCAAGTGATTCTCCTGCCTCAGCTACCCTAGTAGCTGGAACTACAGATGCACACCACCAAGCCAAGCTAATTTTTTTTTGTATTTTTAGTACACATGGGGTTTCACTATGTTGGCCAGGATGATCTTAATCTCTTGACCTTGTGATCCACCCACCTCGGTCTCCCAAGGTGCTGGGATTACAGGTGTGAACCACTGTGCCCGGCCATATGTCTTACTTTTATCATGTATTACTTAGATACAGTTTTCCGGGCCTCTATATCCTATAGAGTATGGTATACAAATTTACTATGGGAACTATTATGTCAATTTCTATTAACTTGTATATCCTTGAAACTTTTGACCACTAAACCATTAATATTCTTTTTTTTCATGTTTTCTGTAATATAGACTTTATGTTCATATTTATGTCTCTGTTGAAATTGGAAGCAAAATTATTTAATGCTGATATTACCTCTCTTTCTGGTTAAGAGTCTTAAATGTATATGTAGTAGACATGGATACTTTTTGTGGTACTCAGTTCTTAGTCTTTCATCTGTCACTTATATAGTAATTCAGAAACTTAAGTTACCTTCTAAAACTGATCTCCTTGTGGTTCTTATGACTGGCCATGCACTCATTTGATCAGGATAGCTCTCAAGGTGTTCTAGCACTGATCATCCATGTGTGGGGTGAAGTAGTGCTGGTGACATGTGGTCGTAGGTTGACTTGTACCTGTTAGGATTGAAATCCAGTTATATGATTTCAAGGCCTTAGAGCTTAATTATATTATTGACTTTTTTTTTGTATATGATCATATATTTATTTGTCCTATGTTTTCTAGGAGATTTTGGTATATGAAAAGTAACACATCAAAAATCCAATAACTCTCATTTAATGCTAAAAGACTAAGGATCCTAGCCAATGGTGTTTTAGAGGAGTGCACTGAGAGGTGGTCTATCTCATGTAGTGGCTTGTAATGAATAAGGCCATTTATATGCTGTTTTTGTTTGTTTAGGTTCTGGGCAGAGGACAGTGAATACTGACTAATGTGCTTAATTTGAAATATTCTTGGCCGGGCGCGGTGGCTCAAGCCTGTAATCCCAGCACTTTGGGAGGCCGAGACGGGTGGATCACGAGGTCAGGAGATCGAGACCATCCTGGCTAACACGGTGAAACCCCGTCTCTACTAAAAAATACAAAAAAATAGCCGGGCGAGGTGGCGGGTGCCTGTAGTCCCAGCTACTCGGGAGGCTGAGGCAGGAGAATGGCGTAAACCCGGGAGGCGGAGCTTGCAGTCAGCTGAGATCCGGCCACTGCACTCCAGCCTGGACCACAAAGCGAGACTCCGTCTCAAAAAAAAAAAAAAAAAAAAGAAATATTCTTTTCCCTGGACAGTCCAGGACAAAATTTTCTTATGGAGAAATTGATTTATATTTGAGAGGCAATAGCCTTCTCTTTTACTCAGCTTAATTTTCTATCACTAGATTAACAAATGAAAATATACTTTGTCATTAATTGGAGTCATTGCTTGTGTCTCTTCTTGGGTTCTTTCCATCCCTGTTTATACCCAACACCTTCTCGTCCATCTTTCCAAAATATTACCTACTTACCAAAGGTTGGTTCCGGTGGAGTAGAGCCTGACTTTAGTTGTATGACTACATTTCTTGTATTTGTAGGCTTTCTTTGATCAATAAGCTATTAGGTAAAATCACTGTGCTCACAGTGGCATGATTTAACTGTGAGAAATGATTTATATAAATATACAGTGGATCAGAAGATTAGCTGAAGTTTGGAAAGAAGCCTAAAAATTTGCAGTTGAAGCTTGGTGTACTAGACTTTCTTTGATTAAAAATTCTAGGTTTTTGAGTATTTGTCTCTGCGTTATTTAATTCTGTTAAGCTTCCTGTTCTTCAAAGAAATCAAACATAGGAAGATTGAATCGAACAGATGTCTTGTTTGTGTGCTGTATTTTGATCTACCACCATTTGGTGTCACTGTAGGGCAGGGCTTTTAAACTTTGTGCAGCTGAGGCCTTTTTAATGAAAAATATTGTAGGAAGTTCATGCATATCTCCCTGCATTAAAAATCCCTTGCTTTAAAATACATCATATATTCTTGTTGTAAAACATTCAAATAACATAAAAATATCGAATATAACGTAGATATCCACTGTATCCCACTGCCTCATTTCATTCCACACAAATGATCATTTTTAACAATCTGTTGGACTTCTAATTCCATTTCTATGTATTTACCAATGTGTGCATGTTCATATGAACATTAAAAAAAATCCATTGTTCTGAAACTTTTTGGCTGTGTCATATGTTTTGAATATGTTTTTCATGTTGTACTGTTTTTAAATTCTTGCATTGTATTTCATAGCCCGTATTATGATTTTTCCTTTTAATCATTTTCTTAATGAAGGACACTTACTTGTAGTTTCCCTCCCTGCCTCAGGTTTTTAAAAAAATAATTCTGTATGCATCTTTATATATGTATTTGAAGGCAGTGCATTAGTATTGCACATGGTCTGGGTTTAAATCCTAGCTGTACCTCTTCCTAGCTATACAATTTTTGGAAGTTACTCATTTTTTCGTATCTCCGTTTTCTTATTTATGAAGTAGGACTATTTTAGTTTCCTGTTGCTGCTATAACCAATTAACCACAAACTTAGTGACTTAAAACAACACAAGTTTATGATCTTACAATTCTGGACATCAGTAGTCCAAAATGGTTTAACTTGGGTACATTCCTTCTGAGGACTCTAGGGGAAAAATTTATTTCCTTACTTTTTCCAGCTTTGAGAAGCTGTTTGCATTCCTTGGCTCATGGTTCAGCATGCTCTGACTTCTATTTTTGTCGTCACAACCCCTTCTCTTACCCTCCTGCTTCCCTTATAAGGACCCTGTGATTATATTGGGCCTTCCCAGATAATCCAAGATAATCTTCCCCATCTCAGGATCCTTAATGACCTCTGCAAATTCCCTTTTGCTAGGTAAGGTAACACATTCAAAAGTTTCGGGTATTAGGACATGGATATCTTTGAGGGACATTATTTTGCCTGTAACAGGGACAATAATAGTGCCTACCTACTTTGTATCGTTCTGAATATTAAATAAATTGAGAGTGAATAGGTGTAAATCATCTCACAATCATACTTAGTCTTTGAATTGCTAAATTGAAAGACCTTTTTAATCTTGCTAGTTACTGTCAAATTGTCTTTCAATAAGGCATGTGACCTTATACTTTTTTTGGTTTTTTTTTTTTTTTTTTTGGAGATGGAGTCTCACTCTGTCACCCAGGCTGGAGTGCAGTAGTGCGATTTTGGCTCACTGCAAGCTCCGCCTTCCGGGTTCACACCATTCTCCTGCCTCAACCTCCTGAGTAGCTGGAACTACAGGCGCCCAGCACCATGCTCAACTAATTTTTTGTATTTTTAGTAGAGATGGGGTTTCACCGTGTTAGCCAGGATGGTCTCGATCTCCTGACCTCATGATCTGCCCGCCTCAGCCTCCCAAAGTGCTGGGATTATGGGCGTGAGCCACCACTCCTGGCAGAGCTTACCCTTTTATGAATAATGTAAGTGAGGATTCTTTCCTTGCATAATCACTGATACTGTTTTTCTTTTTTGGTTGGTGACTTTTATTTTACTTATTTCATATTTCCTGGTTATTAAATGAGATTGAAGCAGTTATTATATATTTATTGGTTGTTTATATTTTTTCTTAGAATTGCCTATTAATATTGTTTATTTTCCTATTTTATTGCCTTATAGCTTGTAAGAGCTCCTTATATATTCCATAGTGCTACTCTTGTAAATATTTGCAGTTTTTCTCACTGCCTCTTACTTGTCTTTTTACTTTTATTTATGATGTCTGCTGTATCTTGCATCTTTGAAGTTTGGTTTTAAAAGTGAATTAAAATAAAGAAGATCTGTATAACTCTCTTAACGATAGAGATGTGATTTTTTTTTAGGGACACATTGGTCCTTTGTACATGGTAGGTGCATGGAAAATAGCAGTTGATTAATTCTTTAATTTGATTAAATAGAGGATCTTGTAAAGATGTAAAATGGAGAATGAAATGCCCCTAAATGAGTTTCACTGACTCTAAATTCCTTCAGTTGCTCCCCGAGACTTTCACACTGATACCCAAAATTCTTAGAATAGCATTAGAACTTTTAAAAAAAGTATCATTTAGGTAAACTGATACAACATATGGCATATATTTAAAGTGTAGCAGTTGATTAATTTTGACATATGAAAACGTCCATGAAATGATTACAACAATCAAGATAATGAACATACCCATTACCCCTAAATGTTTCCTCAGGCTCATCTCTAATCTCATCCTTTCCACCCGGCATTACGTCTTTAAATGAAGCAGTTCCTGCCATTCACCTTCTACCTCCTATCTTACTTTTTTCTCTCTGCCTCATCATTGCTAGACAATTTGTTGAGCTCTGAAACCATCATGCTCAAGCCTGTCAATATTCCGCCTTTCCCTTCTTTCCCCTTTGAGGAAGCCTCTTTGGGGAGCTTTCCCTAACACTTCATTCTATACAAAATTCAGTATCTTTCCTCTTTGTTACCACAGAACCCTGTACATATCTCTAAATAGCTTGCATTATACTGGAATATAAGTGTGATTTTACAAGTCACAGTCTTCATTTGTTCTCTGAACTTTTTGACAGGCTAGAGTGTATTGTGCTCATCTTTCTATTCACAGCACATGGCACATCTACTGGCACATAGTGTCACATAATATATACATATAGGTTAAGTGAATGTAAGAAATAAGGAAGTGTTGAACAGAAAGGATGGAAAAAATATAGCAAGAACCATAAAATGAAAACAGTGTTTTTAAAAATCATGTTGAATATTTTTGATATTTTTGTTAAAAATGAATCTGTAGATGATTTCTCTATGAGTGAAAATGGATTAATTCAAAAGTAGACCAAGAAATCAATAACTTGGTGCATAATTCACCTTTTTTTTTTTTTGTTTTAAAGAACAGAACTTAAACCCTAAGTGATCTTGCCATTTAACTTGTAGGTTTGTCTAGTACAACACCTTTTAGATGGAGCGTGTTCCTGATCTTTACCTCAGAAAGCCATGTTGTTTTGAGTGTGACTACTCATGGCATTCTATACAAATACTTGTTTTAGTACTTAGTGCTTTTATTTCATAACAGATGTTGAGGAAATTGTGATTTGGTATAAGAATCATGGCTTACTGAAACACTTACAAAAAACATTAACCAAGATAGGTGAAAGGATATCTCCACCAAACCAACGCTTTCCCAGACTAAATATCTCCAGGTCTTTCTTGCATTCCTCAGGTGTTGAATATTTCAAGGCTTTGCAAATGTCCAGATACAAAATCAGTCATGTTTCCCAGAGTTCAATCTCCTAACAAAAGGCAAACAGTTACTCTGATATAATTTTTTTCAAGAACCCATTTTAGTTTCTTGTAATTACTACTGCCTTTTCTCTAATAATTCATCTTTGATCTTGTCTGTCAATTACATAAATTGTGCCAGTCTGAAGTTGGCAGAATCTACCGTCTTCTCTTCCTGGAAAAGAGAAGTTCCTTTCATCCACTGCTACTGCTTTGTCCAGTTGTCCAAGGTCCCTCAAGTTCCATGATGCTGTAGACAGCCATTTGGTAATCTCGTCTGGGAATCTTTCATTACACAGTGAGAACATTTGTTTGAAATAATAGACTATTATTTCGTAACTATATTTTTAGCTATTTTAAATCTTAGAGGTATGCATCTCTTAAAATCATAAGCATTCAGTCATTGTTTTCAGTTATTTTTGTCACTTTATTTTTACTTTTATTTTTTGAAGACAATTTCACTTCACTGCCCGGGCTGGAGTGCAGTGGCACGATCTTGGCTCACAGCAACCTGCGCCTCCCTGGTTCAAGCGATTCCCATGCCTCAGCCACCCGAGTAGCTAGGATTACAGGTGTGTGCCACCGTGCTTGGCTAAATTTATTGAATTTTTAGTAGCGATGGAGTTTCACCAAGTTAGCCAGGCTTGTCTTGAGCTCCTGACCTCAAGGGATCTGCCTGCCTTGGCCTCCCAAAGTGCTAGGACTATAAAGAAATACCTGGCACTGGGTAATTTATAAATAAAATAGTTTAATTGGTTTACAGTTCTGCAAGCTGTACAGGAAGCATGGCAACATCAGCTTCTGGGAAAGCCTCAGGAAACTTATGATCGTGGTGGAAGGTGTAGGGGAAGCAGGCATGTCTTACATGGCCAGAGCAGGAGGATGGTGGGAGGGAGGTGCAACACACTTTTAAACAGCTGGATCTCCTGAGAACTCTTATCATAAGAACAGCACCAAAGGGTGAAATCTGCCCCCATGATCCAGTCACCTCCCACTAGGCCTCACCTCATTAGGAATTACAATTTGACTTGGGATTTGGGTGGAGGCTCAAATCCAAACCATATCAACCATACCCCTTTTTTCTTTATGTGTTTAACAGTCCAAAATAATGTGTAATCCATTCATTGATTTAACCAAATATACTGACATTCATGGAAAATTAGAGGCTTTTTAATGGTGAAACTTAACATTGCTTTTACTGCTGATAGGTTGGGTATACTTAAGAACTTTGTACATTTTTATTTGCACTCTCATTAGGTGATTCTGGGGAAATGCCTCCTGGTAGCAACTATTCCAGTAGTGTATGTTTCAGTCTTAGGATGTTTCAGGGACTTGGATTTTGTTGGATGAACTTAAACTTTGAGTTTGTATTGGTAGACTGTACCATTGTCTGATAAATTTTCTTTGATTACTTTGTCTCCTTGATTCAGCAATAATTTGTTCATCCTTTGACAAATACATATTGAACACCTACTGTGTGCTAGGTATTGCTGCAGACTCTGAGTTTAATGCGAAGATCCTTCTCTTAGACCTTATTTGTCTTATATTTTCATTGGAGATGGTAATAATATATGCATAAATAATAATGTAATATCAGATAGTAGTGAACGCTCTGCAGGAAGTGGTAGGATGAGTGTGTTTGTGTGTGCAATTTGCATGGTTAGGAAGGACTTTGGGAAGAGGTAAGAGTTGAGCAGAAGGCTGAGTGGCTTTAGTTAGAGGTGTGGATATCTCAAGGAAGCATGTTATAGACAGAAGAGACCACAAACACCAAGGCCTTGAGGGATAAGTGAGTTTGGCTATGTGAGGCCAGTGGCTGTGGCAGAGGAAACTAGGGATATGGTGGGAGATGGTATACAGAGGCCACCAGGGCCTTGTTCATGCGTGACCTTGCAGCCATAGTGTGAGAATCATGGATTTTATTCTAAGAAAGCTTTTATTCTAAGGAAGCTGTTAGTGAGTTATAAACAAAGGGGTGAAATGATCAGACTGATGCCATAGAAGTGTTATGCTTGTAGCTATATGGAGAAGCAGATAGTAGGGTGAGGTGAGGAATATAATTAAAGCCAGTGACTGGTTAACATGCTATTTCAATGATCTCATTATTAATGTGTGAATTAGTGGTAGCTTGACAGACTTGGCAGCAGTGTCATTGGTGAGAAGTAGATTCTGGATGATTTTGAAAGAGGGAAGTAGAGTTTCCGACAGATTGGATTTGGGATATAGGAGGAATCATGAATAACTCCACGGTTCTTAGGCTGTAGAATTAGATAAGAGTTTTATAGAGATGAAGGAAAGTCTCGAAAGAGAAGCAGATTATGGAAGGGAAAATAACTGTTGACCTCTAAGTGGACATATGAAGTATGCATTTGGGGGTATAAGCTGGGAGTTCAGGGATGAAGGTATAAATTTGGAAGCTGGTAGCATACGGGTCACATACAAAGCTATAGGAGTGGATGAGATCACTGAGGGAGTGAATTAGAAATGTAACGCAAGAGGCAGTGAAAGGCAAGGTGAAATATGCAAACCTTACTGTTTTTCTCAGTCTTCTCTCTGGAGAGGGGCACACCATCAGCAAGGTTTTGTTTGTTTTTGCTGCTGGTTACCACCTCTCAAAGGACAATTGCAAGCCCTTATCTAGGGAATTCTACAAGTTGATTTTATAATATGACACTATTGCAGTTTGTTTCAAAAACTAACCATAAGTTGGAGTGAGAGTGATATTTGGCATTTGTAGGGTATATAATTCATCAGGGACATTTAGAAAGAAGCTAGTGGTCATGAGAATGTGTGTCTGTGCAGTGAAAGAAAAAAAAAAAACTGCTTTTGCCTCCAGACCTTGCTCTCATATGGAAGAAAATGGAATAATCTCTAATACATCATGATAATAAATATATAGTTCCTATATTATGAACTAAGACAAAGTTAAAATGCCAGAAGTGTGCAGGCATATTCCTTGATAAAATAACTCTCATTTAATCAAGGGATTGAGTTCATTTAGTTCAAATCTCCATCAAAATAGTAATATCAAATCCTGACGTTACAGGGAAAAATCACTCACATGCTGCCAATTGTGTTCTCTGTAGAGTGGGAGGATAAGTGGAATTGAGCTCTGAATGAATTCTCTTATGAGCTTTTGTTACTCTTGTTCCCTTGAAATTAGAATGTCAGCTATATTAAATAACTCTGCAATTCTTTAATTTATTAGAACTAATAAAAACACAGCATGATCAGAATAATATGCTATTCCCTTGAGCTGCTAATACTGGTGAGTTTCTCAAAAAGTTTGAAATTTCAACTGTGACTTATATTGATCTCTCTTCTTTTTAATTGATGGTAAAAGGCACAAAATTTTGCTTGTGTTTTGTATCACATGCATGTAAAATTTGTGAAAGAATTTGATATAGCATCTCAAGTTATATTTAACACAGTCTATTATTAATACAACAGCCAACGACTTCAGTCACATAATGTTCTGTTTTACCTATTACCCTACAATGGCTTCCCATCTCAGAGGAAAGTCCAAAATTCTTGTAGTAGTCTACAAGGCTCTACATAATTTGTCCCTGACTTGGTATTTCTTACTTCATCTTCTACCATTCCCCCTGGCTGGTCTCGAACTCCTGACCTCAAGTGATCTACCTGCCTCGGCCTCCCAAAGTGCTGGGATTATAGGCGTGAGCCACTATGCCCAGCCTTCATTCTCTTATTTTTATTTTGCAGGTTTTTCTTCTCATCTGTTGTGATCTAGTTCAGCACCCACTTTTGTTTATTTTTATTTTTATTTCTCTTTTTTTTTTTGAGATGGAGCCTTGCTCTGTTGCCCAGGCTGGAATGCAATGACATGGTCTTGGCTCACTGTAACCTCCGCCTCTTGGGTCCAAATGATTCTCCTGCCTCAACCTCACGAGCAGCTGCAATTATGGTGCACACAACCATGCCCAGCTAATTTTTGTATTTTTAGTAGAGACAGGGTTTCACCATGTTAGCCAGGCTGGTCTTGAACTCCTGACCTCGTGATCCACCTGCCTCAGCCTCCCAAAGTGCTGGGATTACAGGCATGAGCCACTGTGCCCGGCCAGCACCCATTTTCTTTAAGAACTATATTCCACTTTAGAGTTAGAATTTTCTCTCTCACTATTCTACGATTCTTTAGCATGTTATATATATATGCTTTTGTTCCCATCACTGTTGTAGAGTTATTCTCTTTGTGATATAGACAACCTCATAATTCCAGATTCAGCTTAGGTCCTTTCATTTCTCATTTTGTGTGCTCTTGACCTCTGGTCAGCATTTCACCCTATTAGTTTTATCTACTTTTTGTTCTCTCTTCTGGCTCCCTTGTGCTTTTAATGTCTGACTCCTCCCTGGCTCTTTTCCCTTATCTTCTAACACTTGAATAAGAGTCTTACTCAGATGCTCTCCTGTACTCTGTCTTCTTTTGATACCCTCTTATTTCTCAATGATTTTATGAAACACATATAATTTTTTTAATAACTCTTTTTGAGCAATTTTTACCTTCCAGACTTTCTGTACTTTGGCTTTCAAGCAGACACAATTGATTTCAGTGAAAAGTAGCAAACGGGATGCCATATAGGGGTTGACATAAAGGTAGATACTAACTGATGAGCATTTCAGTGTGATCAATTATTGTGACTTCCAGATCTCATATTGAGACACGGTGCTGGGTTATTTATTTGCTTTTCAACAGAATGGGTTTCAAGAGTATAATCTAAATTACAAAAACAGTAATTAGAATAAGCTTCTCTTCTGATATTAGTTGCACATGTTGAGGCTAGAAATATGAGCCTTTAAATGCATTTTACCTCTAACTCTCTGACTAGGTATCCTGGATTTCTCAGAATCCCCTGAAATTAAAATCAATGAGTTGTATATAATAACAGACTAGTAGTTGTTATGGAAGTCTGTTCAAGGACTGCCCTCCTCCCCGACCCTTCCTCCCCCACCAAAAATACTGCAGTTCATGGAACTATCTGAGATACTATAAAACATCAGGTCAGCCTTCTGTTTGTAATTCATATAATGCTTTAGGATACCTAGAGGAGATTAAAATCTTACTCTACATTCCTTTAGTCTGATTAATTTTTAAAATATGGTATCTGTGACTTATGATACTCAAAAGATGATGGTTTGGATAAAGGGAGTGGGGAGAGAGGTCAATTTTGGAGTTTCAGGTTAATGGCATAATATCGCATCAAATGAGCCACTATAGAGCAGACAAGAAATTACATAGCAGTTATATGAAGTTTATTTAGTGATTTAGTTCACAAAGTATGCTTATATACATGTATATTATATATTCTTTATAATAGCTCCTCAGGGTTACAGGAACAGAAACTCATATAGAATACACTACTTATCCAAAACTCCCTCCACATGCCATAAGCAAAAGAGAAAAATTGAAACTGAGGATTTCTAAACTTACATTTCCATATTTCATTTTGCTTCTACCACACTGTGGTTTTTTTAGGCGCAGAGTTCTTGATATATTTGGTAAAGGATTAGGTACACAGGAGGTGGGAAAAAGGTAAATGAATGCAAAGGGAAAGGTTTTTAAAAATAGAGTTTAACTTACTTATGTTTTTGTTTAGGATTGGTCTTGTCCCTATTTTCTGTCTTCAGAAATAAAAGACCCAAATGGGAGAGGAATGCCCTGCCCATCCTTAAAGAGCCCAGTGAGTGTGTACACTTCTAGAATGTCGACTACCTCGTCTGGCTCATTATTCTTGTGGCCTGACCACCGACTTCTCTTCCCTGACCACTGACTTTCTCCATTTTCTGTCCCCAGCTTAACAAGCAAACTGGCACTCCGAGGCCAAGCACTTGAAAATTTCTCTGAGATACTCAGAATCAACTTTTAGAAGTTTTATTTAACTTCGTTCACGTTGTGGCTACTGAGACAAAGGGTGGTGGTGTTTTGGCCCCATGTGTATTTGGTTAATTATAATCTTTGTCTGAGTTGATTTTTCTTCCCTTTTTTGCTTTTCTTATATTTTTATTTTGTATTAAATTATACGCATCATTAGACGTCCTTGTCTTCCATACCAAACTTGGCTCTTTCTACAAGATAAATGTGTTTTGTCGTTTTGTTTTGTTTTTTTTTCCTTTAACATTGGGTCAAGTTTCCTATCCTGCAAGTCTGCTATTTTCCATTACTGCTATTTTTCTTTGTTTTCCAAGGATGCCAATTTTATATCCATGTCCAGATATTACAGTTATTTAGAAGAGCAGATACCAAATAGCCAAAGTGATTTTTTCCCGTTTAGTGAAACACTAGCACTAACTTATATGCCACCAGCATCACCACTACCAAATCATTTGACTTACTATGTTTGTCCAAATTCCTTCTGCAGGGAAAATCTAGGAATTTGTTAAAATTGTTATATGTTAGGAAAATCCTTTTTTTGTATTTATACTGTCCCACTTACAGTATATTGACTTACATTTATGCATTAAATAGTCAATACTTAGTAATATAAATTTTAATTTGTTTAAGGGTTCTCAGTTTGTGGCTTTATGCTGAAATTGTCATTAGGTCAGTTTTTATTCTGTCAATATTTTGTTCCTTGTAGCATTATGTGTCATCTTCTTATAGTAAACTATGTGGTGTTACTGAAGTTTTATGTTGTGGACAGATGGAGTCTTTCTACCCTATTTTATCAATGTTTCCTTTTTAAGTAGCTCCCCTTGGAATCACTAGCCACAGTAAAGTGCCTAAATCATTCTGATCACTTGAATGCTAGTGTGTTCTGAAAAGATTTAAGGTTCCAGCAGCTTTATATTATTATAAGTTTCCTTGACACTGTATTTGTTTTTCCTAAGTTCTGACCCAGAATTTCCAAAAGCATTTTATATTTTTAATGTAATTAAGAGAGAACGAGTTCAGTTAGCTTCATGACAATCTTTATTTAGTGATTTGCAGTTCATTTACAGGAGTTCTTTACTGCTCAATTGTCTGTTCTATTATTCTATTACTTTATGTGCTTTTGGGTGGGTCGGGGGGGCTTCTTTTCTTCTCTCTCTCTCTCTCTCTTTTTTTTTTTTTTCCCTTGGGAGGGACTGTGTCTGCTATGGTTAGCTCCTTACTTCTTACTGAATTCTTATTACCACTTCCTTTGGAATTATCCGTGATTTTGACTGCTGGCCTCACTGATGATCTCTCGTAGCAGTTAGAGACCACTGTTTCCTCAACCTGTACTTCCTAACATGCAGGTTTCTGCCTATTTTTTTATGCCCACGAGTCTTAATTATAGCCTTATCCTTTATTATGTCCATCACCTGAATGCCACCTGATGTCTCATCTTCAATAGGTTTTCCTTTGTCTTCCCACATTTTAGTATCTCCCATTCTGCTTAAATTGCAGATCACAGACCTGGCCCTTCTGACATCCTCAGACAATAACAACGGGCATACTTTATTACTGAAGGGCAGAGGAGTTGCCTGGAAAAAAAAAATGTATCACAGTGATTTGATCTGAATGCTCCCAAAATGCACCCACCAAATCAAAGGCTTGAAGTAAAGCATAACCCAAATACCAGATGAATTATTGAAAGGCCACCAATTTATTTTTAGAAGTCCCTGAATGAATTTTACTTGTCCTAACATGGAAACAAAGAATAAAAACTGCATGCAATCAATACTAACACAGAAAGCTGTAGTTCTTAATGGGTTTATGTTTGGAATATAGAGAAATACTTTAGTTATTAGTATTCTGGCATCAGTGAAAAACAAGAATTTGTAAAGTCGCATAGATTAAAAAGGCAAGGAATTAGTAATTTAAGAGTATGTGGGCAGAGTTATTGTTCAAAATATGAGCTGGTTAGCAAATATCATAGAAAAAGATTCTCTTGTTCATTATTTTTTAATAAACTAATCTGCAACATAGAAGGCTTTTCCTGTGTCACACTGTGTGTATCTCTACCCCTGACCCTGCCTCCCTAAAAGACCATCACAAATTTGAATGTCTACTAGTGATGTCCGCTTTTAAAGATAGATATAAAACCATTAGCTGGCTGGAATTGCATTCAGGGATCTGACTGCATTGTTTTTTGTTTGGATCCTACCTCCCCAGCTCCAGCTTTCCCTTTTACTCTGTGACTAACTGACCTTTACCTGGTCCATGATCAATCTTGAACATGTAGTTAATTAACCACTTGCAAGTTCAGAGGATTTAGCCAAGTGACTGTAGAATGTAAGTATCACATTTGTAGTATTTTAATGAATTCTCATAATCCCTCTTTTGTTAAATAAAATTCTGAAAGTACGGCAGGGGTTGCCATGCTTATAGTGTGTTTGTTTCGTAAATGTTAATGAAATGGCAATGTAAAGCCAAATTTAAAGTAGAATAAAATCTGGTTATTAATCTTAGAACAATATTGTTGAGAAAAGATGTAATGTTAGAGTTGATGATGCTATGGCGGTTCATCATGCCATATGTATTTTTGTATTTGCCATTTATTATTTACTGTGTTTCAGGACCTGTGCTTCATGTTTTGAATATACTATTTTCACATAGCAGCTACTGACTCTTGTTATAAAATTAAATGAGATTTTATGTCATTCACAAGCTTCAAATACTCTAATGGTTTCTGAAACTTACTTTGTGTTATCTTAATATAGCCACTTCAGCTTTATTTTGATTACTGATAGCATGCTATGTCTTTTTCAGTCCTTTTCCTTTTAACCTACAGTTTTTATAGACAGTCTATTGAGTTTTGCTTTTTAATTCAGTCTGACCATTTCTGCCTTTTAATTGAAATGTTTAGACCATTTTAATTTAATCTGGTTATTCATATGGCAGGGTTTAAATCTAGCATCTTACTATTTCTTTTCTATTTATCTCATCTATTCTTTGCTACTGTTTTTCTACTTTCTTTTGGATTGAGTATTTTTAATGAGTCTATGTTATCTTTTTTGACTTATTCACTCTTATTCTTTGTTTTGCTATATTATTGGTGCTTTAGGACTTGGAGTATTTATTTTTGAAAGAAATTTTAAGTCTTTTTATTTTTTTAAAAAAAGTCTTTTATATCTACTTACCTATATGCCATTTCCAGTGTTATTCATATCATTGTATAAATCTAGACTTCTATCCTAAATCACTTCCTTTCTTCCTGAAGAAATGCCTTTAACATTTCTTTTAGTGCCAATGAATTCTTTCAGTTTTTTTCTTTGACCCTTCTAATGGTTTCCAGTTTCATGATAATTTCTAAGATAATGTAGTCTCTGTTTCTGTAATCCCAACTTTTACTACCCTTGTCCTTTTCCACTGTTTCAGCTATGTACATTTTCTTGTTCTTGTTTTAGGTTTTTTCTTGCTGTTTCCTCTAGGGCCCAAATGCCACTTCCTTATAGAAGTTTTCATTATAAAGATGCTGCACCCATCATTCTCTATCTATGTTACCCTATTTGTCATTTATTTATAGCATTTATTTTTGTTTAAAATGATCTGATTTGTTTGTGGTTTTTCTCTCTCTTTTCCTCCCCTTCTCCCTCTGCTTGCTTATGGTATATTCCATGTGTACCAGGTTCTTGTTTTTTTGTTGTTGTTGCTTGTTTGTTTGTTTAATATGAATCTTCAGGGCCTAAATCAGTGTTTGACACATAAATAAGGGTTCAATAAATATTTGATACACAAATGAATGAGTAAAGTTAAATCTCATTTTCATATAACCCCAGAAATAGGCATTACCATTACATAGATGAGGCAACTTTTTAACCTGTGTTCTCAACCGGTAACTATTACAGCTCAGCTATGAACCATGGTTTTTTTGACACTAAGGCCATGCTTCATTTCTTATGGTGGCACTCACTCTTGTGTTTCCGTTTGCTGTAGGTGCCTACTGTACTTAAAGTTGCTTTGAGCAGTGGTTTCTGTGTTTCAGTGCTTTCACAATTTATTTTTAATGGCTGAAGATTAACTTTGAGGTAAAAAATTACCTAGAATATTTAAGCAGGAACTTGAATTGATGGCTAATTCAAAGTATGTCTTGGGAACTTTTCTTAGTTTCTGCTTTTTCTAATTTGTGATTTAAAATCTAAAATCCCCACTGCACCACTAAATTCCTGCTAAAAAGTGGGGGCATTTTATTTCATCATAGAATTGTGGATTGTTTTTATTTTTTTGATGATAATTTTTGGTTTTTTTTGGATATGGAAACATGATGCTTTCTAGTTAGACCATCTATGTAGTGTTGAAATTTTATGGCACAATCTGCTTAATTTCTTTCATTTGGAAAAACAAAGCAAAACATCATTATAGTCACATACTAAATACTAGCCATGCATCATTCATTTGAAATACAGCCTAAAGCATTTTGTAGTTATAAGCAAAAAGGTCTCTTATGATTCATCACTTTGCAAACAACATTGTTTTAAGGTTGCTTTTAGATGTGACTTTCATCTAGTGCCTAAGAATCATTTTTCTGTACTCTTCAAATCTCATTATGAGGTTTGAGATTTGCTTTACCTATACTCTTGTAAGACTATTTTGGAAACATAATGGAAAAGGGGAGGCTGGACTTATGGAACTAAATTACTGAAGAGTTAGGCAATTTTGTTGCAGTTGTGGCTTAAAGGGTAATTATTGTAGATATATTCTGGTTCATTTGCACTTTTATGTCATGCTCTTGAAGGTACTGTTGTTTCTGAAAGGGTCCATAAAGTTCAGTTTTAATAAAGTTGAGTAGATTCTGTATTTTTCTAGTTAGTATGCTATCTCTGTTGATACAAATGTGAAAATTTGGTGAAAACAGGTTATATACATACTATTTACATAGCCTCAACGCAGCTTCCATAAATTATTAATTATAAAGGAAATAAATAGTAATTTAACATTGGAAAAACTTGTGGAGAGCACCTTATACATACATACATACATACATACATACATACATACATATATATATGTATATATGTGAAGAGGAAGAGAGAGAAAGAATATGATAAATTAAGTGGAGCAATATGTGGACAGCATGTTTAATTTGGGTACACGATTTTTTTTGTATTTTAAAAACTGAAATTATAGTAAAAAGTTGTAAAAAAATTATGTTGACATCAACATCAGAAAACTTTAAAAATGCTTAGGAATACATATAAAAAAACATATATAAACTGCTAACAATGATAAAACTGGACAAAATATCCAGGTCAACCGTTTTCAGACAGTGGACAAGCAGTAGAGAAAAGCTGCAGTTCTTGAGAGAACAGAAACTTACAAGTTTCGTGAATACTCAGCCTATAGCTTGGTGACAGTTTTCCAGTTAGATCTCAGAGATTTGAGTTCTAGCAGAGAATATAGTTCTCTGAGCTGAGGAGGCAAAGATCAGAATTTATGGCAGTGAAACAGCTGGTATCTACAAGGCAGAGCACTAATGGAGAAGGAATTGTGCAGAAAGAAACTCCAGTAGTCCATGTGGGTATCTCCCTTGTGTCTGTGCTGGGAGCTGGAGTGTTCATACACTAGCAATACTAGTCAGATAGCAGCTGCTACAGGGTGAGAGTGGAACAGAGATACTAGAGGTTCAGCTTTGGACTTCTGGCTCTGCCAAATTACAGAGATCACCTTAACACTTCACTAGCATATTTGGCATTCAGTCAAATAAGGAAAAGCTGGTGCTTTAGGAAGTAGGGCCACATCCTAAAGAAAGACCTACTCTAGAGCCACACTAATAAAACCTACATCATATCTTGATGAACTCCCCAGGGAAAACAGTTTGGCGATTGAGTTTCACTAAGAGGGGCTAAGAAAACAAATCTTACTTTCCACAGAGCTACACTAACAAAGTTTATAGTGAACTGTACAACTTAAGGTGATCACCCAGTGATTGATTTGATGGCTAAAATAAGAACAAATAGTTTTCAAAGTTTCAGTATTACAGAACTGAGAGTGGTTATATGTAAGTAAGTATTCAATATTGAATGCAATATTGAATAAAAATTAAAGAATAATAAAATGGGATGTATTGTCAAGAAAAAAAAAGTCCAAAATGGCCCAGGTTTTGGATTTCACTTGCAAAGACAAAATATGGATACTATAAATATGTTCAAAGAACTAAAGCAAATGATCTTCAAAGAATTAAAGAAAAACATGGTCATAATTAGGAATATTTGCAGGGAAATGAAAACTTTCAGAAAAATTGCTATGTAGAAATTCTTGAAAAACTCAATAACTAAATTAAAAGTTTTAGTGTGTGGGTTTAATAGTATATTGGAGAAGGCAGAGGAGTCAGTGAAATTTGAAGGCAGTTTTGTAGTGATTAGTTTCTCTTAGTTATGTAGGAAGGAAGACTGAATAAAATAATAAATAACAGGTATTATTGGGTAGATATCATTCAGTCTAGAATACCTGTAATTGGAGTCCCCAAAGGAGAAAAGAGTGAGATTGTGGCTGACAAAATATTTGAAGAAATAATGGCCAAAAAAGTCTCATTCAGTGAAAAACATAAACAGGGTTTAAGAGGCTCAGCAGATCCCAACCAGGATTAATATAAAGAGAAAAAAGATATCATAGCATAGCCTAGTAAAATTGCTGAAAACCAAAGAAAAAGAAAGTGATAAAAGTATCTTGAGGGGAGGAAAAAGATAAAAGGCACAGTACATGTAGGAAAACAAAGATAAAAGATTTTGCTGGCTTCACAGAAGTGATAGACAGCAGAAGTAACAGAAGAGTGTTTAAAATGCAAGAAGCTCAACAGAAAGGTGTTAAAAAATATCCTGTAAACTCGGACTTCTCTATCTTTATGGATATCTTTAAAAAACAGAAGGTGACTTGAAGACATTTTCAGTATTATAAAATCTGAAAGAGTTTGTGACAGTCATACCTACCCTACAATGCTAAAGGTTGTCCTTCAGGTAACAGGGAAATATGCCAGATGGAAACTCAGATCTACAAAAAGTAATGAAGAGTACCTGAAAATAGTAAATGAAACCTTTTTTCTTATGATTTTTTTGAAAGAAAATTTGTAATAAAAAATATACTGCAAACAGGGTTTATAATGTACATAGTGTAAAATATATGATATAATTGCACAAACGATGGTATAGAACAAATAGAATTGTGCAGAAAGGGTGAAATATGAAATCTGAAAGGGTAAGGTAGAAAATGAGAAATATGAAGAGGTACAATTCTGACTTAATAGTAATTCTAATTAGATTGATACATTAAGATATATTAATCCTAGACAAACCAGAGAAAATATAAAAAGAGGTATAGTTAAGCCAGTAGACGAAATAGAATACTAAAAATTGCTTGACTAACACAAAGCAGAAAAGGGATAAAAGAGGTTGTCTTGGTCTATTTTAGCTGCTGTAACAAAATACTATAAACTGAATGGATTATAAACAACTGAAATTTATTTCTCACAGTTCTGGAAGCCAGGACTTCCATGATCAGGGTGCTGGTAGACTCCATGTTTGGTGAGGGACCGCTGATTTCTGATTCATATATATTGCCTTCTATCTGTGTTCTCAGATGGTGGAGGGACAAGGCAGCTCTCTGTACCCTCTTTTATGAGGGTGCTAATCCTATTCATGAGGACTCTGCCCTCATGATCCAATCACCCCCAAAGGCCCCCTGTCATAATCCTGTCACACTGGTGAGTAGGTTTTCAACATTTATGTTTAATGGGACACAAACACTCAAACCATATCAGTGGGGAAAAAAGCAGAAAGGACACATGGAAAACAAATAGTAATAAAATAAGCACATGAAAAGTATCATGGGTATGTGTGTTTCTAAGAAGGTATCTTTCAAGGCAAACTATATTATAAGAAATAAAGTATCAGTATACAATAACAAAAATAATAACTTGCCAGGAAGAGATAATCATCTTAAATATGTATGCCTAAAAATTGAGCATCAGAATTTATGAAGCAAAACCTGGCAGAAATAAATGGAAAAATATACAAATTCTCACTCATAATGAGACTTTAACACTCGTCTTTGAATAAATTCTAGAAAAAGTATACCAAAAAATCAGTAAAATACTTGGAAAATCAAGATACTTCTATCATCGAACTTGTTCTGATATTTATAGAACACTATCTACAACAACTGCAAAATACACATTATTTTTAAACGCATGTCAAATGTTTACCAAGGTGGACCATATGGGAATATAAAATAAGCCTCAGTAATTTTCAAAATATAGATATCTTGCAAGATATGTTTTCTCTCTATAACAGAATTAAGTTAGACAACAACAATAATAGAACATCTACCACAGTCTAAAAATTGCATAACATAATTTAAAATTACTGGTGGGCCAAAGAAAGAATTATTTTGAGCCAAATGAAAATGAAGCACTGAAAAAGAACCAAATTCTCAAATTACTGGTATCAGGAATCAAAGAAGGGAATCTAGTACAGCAAAATTAGAAACTCATATCATATATGAACATAGATGCAAAAGTTGTCAACAAAATATTTCTGTATCAAACATTGCTGAACTTAGTAAGGAGAGTGTGTTATGACCACATGGAATTAATCCCAGGAATGCAAGGTTGGTTTTATATTTCAAAATTAATTAGTTAGCCGTATTATCAGATTAAAAAAACCAGGTGATTATGAGAAAAATCATAATCACCTAAATACGTGCAAAATAAGAAGCATTTGACAGAATTCAGTCATTTTTTATGAAAAAACACTCAGCAAACTAGAAATAGAAGCAAACTTCCTCATTTTGATAAAGGATGTCCATGAAAAACCTGGAGTTATACTCAACTTAATGGTGAATGATTAGATACCTTGTCTTTTATGGTAGAGAACCTGGTAAAAGTGTCTATTTGCATTACTTCCTTTCAGCATTATAATGTACTAATCTGTGTAACAAGAAGACATAAAAGATGAGTATATGAGAAGAAAGAAAGTATACCATCTTTTTCTTTTTGTCAGCTGACCTAATTGTCCATGTGAATTCAGCAGGTCATAGAGTACAGTCAACGTACCAAAAATAGTTATTTTTTTCTAGAAACAGCAAAAATTTCAATGAATTAAAACAGTATTATTGACAATGTCATAAAAAAACTAAAAATACCTTGGGATACATTTCACTAAATATGTGCAGATTTTCCACTGAAAACTGTAAGATATTGCTGAGAAAAATTAAAGAAGTTGTAAAGAAATGGTGATACATATTATGCTTATAGACTGGAAGAGTTGGTATTGTTAAGATATCGTTTCTCCCACACATGACCTAGGAATGTCACACATTCCCAATCAAAATCCCAGCAGGTTTTATTATAGAAATTGACAAATGGTTTGTAAAACTCATATGGCATGCAAAGGACATAGAATGTAGAAAACCAATTTTAAAGAAGAACAGTCTTGGTGGACCTAAACTACTGATACAGCATCAAGGTAAAAGTTTTGCTTAAGGATATAGAAATAAGCTTTCTAGAAGGTTAGAAACAGACCCACAAACATACCATCATTTGATGTTCAGTGATGTTCTTTGTATCAAATGATTTTGTAAAGTCTATACATCTTAGGGACCAAAATGTATCTCAACTCCTGCATCAGACCTCACTGAATAATTAGAGGAATGGAGTACGGACCTATACATGAAAAGAAAAAAGATAGCTAGAATAAAACGTAAATTTGTGAAGGGAATATAGAATCATTTAATCTACTTTGTAAAAACAGTTTGGCAATGTTTTAGGTTAGGTATACATTTGTACTATATTTTTTACTAATTTAATAGAAATGAAAACACTCATACAAAAGTATTAATAATAGCCTGTGTTAGTTTCTTAGGGCTGCCCCCACAAATGTCTATGATCTTAGTGGCTTAAAACAACGGAGATTTATGCTTTCACATTTCTGGGGTCCAGAAATCATAAATGAAGGTGTTAGCAGGGTTCCTTTCTTCCAGAGGCTCTGAGTGAGAATCTGGTCCATTCCTCTCTGCTAGCTTCATTAAGCCATGCGCAATCCTTGGCGTTTCTGGGTAGATGCATCACTCCAGTCTAGGACTCACCCTAAATCCAGAATGATTTCATCTTGAGATTCTTAATTTAATTACGTGTGCTAAAACTGTTTCCAAATATGTTTAGAGGTTAGGATTTAGACATACCTTTTGTGGGTCTCTGTTCAACTCAACCCACTACATAGCTCCAAACTGGGGTGGGGTAGGGGGAAGTCCATCAGCAGGAAAGTAGATACACAAATTTTGGTATGTTCTTGCATGGAAATCTGTTAATAAAAGGGAGCAAAGTACCGAATTATACATGTGTATAAATCTCAAAGTCAATTTTTTTTGAGTGAAAGAAGCCAGCTATATAAACTGTTTACCGTATAGTTTCATTAATATAAATTTCAAGAACAGGCAAAACTAAGCTATAGTGATTGAAAAAACACTGGTTTTCTATGATGGGATGGGGATTGTCTGGAAGCGGGCATGAATGAATTTAAGACACTAATATGATTCTGGGGTTTATGCCAGCTTTTTAATTCAAGAGATATGGAACTTATGTGTTAAGACTGTGTGCTCAGATTGCCAAATTAAATAGGAAGTCTCTTTGTTCTTTAGCTTTACCATTCACAGCTTTACTAGTTGATGATCCTGAGAATCTTCAAAACTCATTTGGCCCTCCTGTGAAATCCTTAGTGACCCAGAATTGATAGGGATTTATAAACAAAGGTGCAACAATCTATGATGTCTATAGCCGATTGTTTATTTCTTGACTAAGTGGAGGAATATACATTTTTAGCCTTTTAATATTTTTGTACAAGCCTTGGCTTTACCTTTCTCCTATGAAATATGTAAAAATTATACCATATGTACTTTGTTTTTGTGTAGTTTTCTTAAATAACTTTAGCGTAGCAGCTTTAATATCATGAGTACATTTATTTTAAAAACATTTTTGATATTCTGAGTATTACCTCAAGCATAAGTCACTTGAATAGCTTTTTTTTTTTTTTTTAAGCCTTTCTCCAAGTGAAATGAACTTGTGTTTTTTTCTGAGAATTCTGGAGATCATGAACATATTGGTCTGTTAACAATGAAAGATATTTTTTATATCATTAGAAAAATCAAGTTCAAAAATTATTTCCCTAGTGTCTTAATTCTCTGTGATGTAAGTATTAGATCACACTACTTTCTCTTGTCTTTCATAAAAATGCATTTGTTTTTTCACATTCTTCTTGCTTATTATACCTCTCCCATAGAGAACTGAAGAATTAGCTAATAGGAGAGTATGAGTGGAGAGTGTAGTGTGGAGCAGCAGTCCCCAACCGTTTTGGCACCAGTAAATGGTTTCATGGAAGACACTTTTTCCACAGATGGCAGGGGGATGATTTTGAGATGATTCAACCACATTACATTTATTGTGCATTTTATTTCTATTATTATATTATACTATATAATGAAATAATTTTACAACTCACCATAATGTAGAATCAGTGGGTGCCCTGAGCTTGTTTTCCTGTAACTAAATGGACCCATCTGGGGGTGATGGGAGACAGTGACAGATCATCAGGCATTAGATTCTCATAAGGAGCATGCAACCTAGATCTTTTGTGTGTGCAGTTCACAATAGGGTTCTCGCTCCTGTGAGAATCTAATGTCACTACTGATCTCACAGGAGATCGAGCTCAGGTGGTAATGCAAGAAATAGGGAGCAGCTATAAATACAGATGAAGCTTCACCTGCTCCTGCTTGCTCAGGCCAGCTGCTCACCTCCTGCTGTGCAGCCTGTTTCCTAACAGTTACTGGTGTGGGATCCCTGATGTGGAGGGACAACAAAAGTAGATCTGAAAAAGTATTAAAGATTCAGCACAATAGGAGGTAGTTGGGTATACTAAGGAGAAAGGTAAGAAATATTGAGATAGTACAGGTGGCAGGCAGAGCTCATTGCAGGGTCATTTTCTGTAGTGTGTTACTTGATAACTACTGTGAAGAAATTAAAGTTCATTCTTACAAGAAAACATAAGAGAGGAAGTTTGAGTTCCAGATGATTTGTAAATTGTAGTTATTAATTCCCACGTTGTGATGCTCTGAGTGCTAAGGACAGTTGATTAGCAGCAAGTTAGCTCTAGGCCTGGGTCCTACTCGCCAGGTGACTTGAAAGAGTCATTTCACCTTCCTGAAATGCTTTTCTATTATTCCTTATAATGTGATATCTACCAAGTATATGAACTAATGCTTTTAGAGTATTATAAATTAAGACTGAGGCCAGTAAATTCCCAGTCAGCAGGTTATTGTACTATTAGAAAGTTAAGTGAACAGTTAGTTTCATAATGACTTCAGGGAAGAATAAAAAAGAATAAAAAATAAATCCTTTTGAGGGGTGCGGTGTAAGTCTGCATAGTAGGACAGGGGGAAAAAAACATCAGACAACCTGTATTTATAAAAGAAAATGTGTAAAGAAAACTAGATATGGTGTTAAACAAAGTTGTTGTAAAAATGATTCTTTTTCCTTATAGAATAATGGATAAAATTAAAATTATATGTGAAAAATATAAGCATAATGAGATTACGAGAGATTACGTCTTCCTGGGAACCTTTCCAATTTTCTGCTCCTTAAGACAGGCAGAAAGAATTCAATGATAAGGGCTGCAGGGGCAGCTACTATGGCTCCTGTGCCCCTCACAGCACTGAATGGGGCCCATTCAATACTTGTTGGTTCATTGATTTTTCTAAAGGTCTTTTTACGTTGTTCCCTCTCCAACAACATATATTGCCAACAAACAAAATTTTGAAATAAAATTACCCTTAGGGTTCTGGATATTGCTTCTTCATTTTTACCAGTCATTGCTTTTAAGATCTCTTCATTCTGACATGTGACATCTGTGGGTGGGGAGGTTACAGGAGTACTGCTCCCTGCCTTCAAGAAAAACAGGAGTGAAATCAATGTATTTTTACTTTTTTGGATTGATCTTCAGATTACATCTCACTATTGTCATAGATTTGAGTTTCGTGAATTTGTATTGCTAAGACTTCATAACAATAGATTTAAAGGATAATTGTAAAAATGAAATTCTAATTTCTTCTAACATTCTAATTATTAACTAGGCTACATTTTATGTTTATAGATTTTTTACCCTTTCCTTCTTCTCATTTTTAAAAATGACTTTCTGTTGCCCTTCAGAATATTATTTGAGCTTCATAGTTCTCCATTTCTGCATTCCACTTAGTCTTAGACAAGTCAGAAGTTTAGTTTTCTTAGCAGGAAAACAGAATGCAAATCCCCAATGTTGATAGAATATGAGAAGTGGTGAAGATGGGGAAACATTGGTCAGGGTTTTTACATATACATATATTTTCCCCCCTCTGAACCTTTTTTATTTGATTCCACCTGAAGAAATAGTTTGATCAAATAATGAGGGAAAGGACTGAGTGCAGTGGCTCATGCTTGTAATCCCAGCACTTTGGGAAACCTAGGTGGGCGGATCACTTGAGGTCAGAAGTTAGAGACCAGCCTGATCAACATGGTGAAACCTTGTCTCTACTGAAAATACAAAAAATTAGCCAGGCGTGGTGGGTCACGGCTGTAATCCCAGCCACTCAAGAGGCCGAGGCAGGAGAATTGCTTGATCCCGGGAGGCAGAGGTTGCATTGAGCGGAGATTGTGCCACTGCACTCCGACCTGGGCGACAGAGTGAGACTCTGCCTTAAAAAAAGAAAAATAACCCTTCTGTTATTATCATAGATTCCAAGATTTAGATCTTGGAACATTAACCTTAAATGATATTTTGTTGTTAAATAAAAAGGGCAACCATTTGGCCTAGGGGTCATCATATGGCTAAATAGTGAACTAAAGACAGGCACCATCTCCAGGTGACCTTTCAAGTTCCTTTCCCACTCAATAATTTTGTTCATTAAAATACATTTACTCAATAATAGTCAAATACTGATTTATCTAAACTTGGAAGAAAGAACATTGGGAAGAGGACATCTAATTTTTTTTAAAGTGTCGTTCAAAGCTTTGTTTTTAGGTTACTTTCCTGACTTTGCCTTGTCAGGGATTTTCATGAACTCGTAGCACTTTGTTCTGCATGACATCATAGACTTACTCTGTCTTTTCAAGGTACCTGTCCCTAGTGCCAGATACACTCATTATTCATACAAATCTAGGTTATATTTTTCTAGGAGAATTAATTACTTTATGCTGGCTACATATGGTTAGCTTGTCAGCAGGAAAGCTTTAACATGTTTTGGGGTGGTATAATGTAGGCATTTAAGCAGTCTCTTTTTTCTTCTGTGCATGAAAATAGTAGTACATTAATATATATTAGAATTAATATATTTTGTAATACAAATGTTTTGCACAGAATACTGGATAATTTCTTCTCATATTTATTGCAAGTATCTGACTTCATAATCATGAGTAATGGTAGTTACTGAAAACAGAGATGCTATGAGCCCGTTAGACACCTTTAGAATGGCCATAACTACAGGTGCTACACGTGAGTGCTCTTTTGTACGTCTGACTGCTCTAAAGGACATATTACGTGTAACAGAGCATTACTCATGTTACCAATGTCATATGAACATCTTCCTTTTGCAACGGTTAAGGATAAAAAAAAATCCAGGCAAGTGAACCCATCTGGAGACATATATTTTAAGACAAAAGTCTTTGTGATAAGTGATCACTGCTTTAAAAGAACAATTCATGCCCAGTAAGAATCAATATTCTAATAGTGCATCTCTTTGTCTCTTTATAAATTTTATATCGCTTACACTTACTCTATAAACTTTTAATGATGTTTCTTCTTTTTTTTTTTTTTTTGGTCCTTATTGAGCTTACATTCTTTCTTTTTCCTAGACAGTGGATTATGAAGACATTCCTTAAAGTGCCTTGTAAAGTAGACTTCTTATTAATAACTACATTAATTGAGCTCTTAGAATCTTGATTGTATACACATAACCATTTAATTTGGCAAGGGGCTGGGGAGAAAGCTAAGTATAAATTAGATATTTATATTATTTGAAAATGGAACTCTTCATTCACTATAAGGCTTTGGTCTATATGAAAATACTCTCTCAGAGTTGTGTACAAAGAACTAATTGCTCAATTTTTGTCAGGTGAGTAAGCTGAGTTATGTTAAGTCATTAAGGCAGTGTCTATAAAATACTGGAGTCTAATAAGCCTTTGTCTAGTATACTTTAAGTAACGGTCATTATTATATTATGAACTGATAGCTTTCTGTGTCCCAAACAATCATGATTTTCATTATATTTGGCACCCTACAGGCTTCATATAGCATTGTTTTTTAGCCTTTCCTTTACAGTCTGTGACTAAGAGAAACAGTCCCTATTTTAACCTGTCTCTGCTTTTTTTCTGACCTTGCCTTAACCTGCTTTTGATATTTACAATAGTCGAAGTTCAACAATTTTACTGTTACTGCCCCTTCAGTGCATTTTAAGTCCTGAAGCCCTAATACGTTTGGTCAAGGAATTCATATCTAGCTTAATATGTGGTATATCTTCAGCCTACACCTAATTGATTATTTCTTGCATGTGTGTTGATATAACACAGGAGTAAGGATAAAGGCAGGAACTTGCCCCTTTGTTCTTTTAGACATCTCCAGTCCCCCACATTCCCAATAGAGAAACCCAGAGTCCCAGACAGGGTTAACTTGGCATGTGATAGATTTGTGGGTTTGCACTGCTTCTGCGGTTCTGCTACTCCCATGTTTCCTAACTCTGATTCTGCTAATTTAGTATGTGTCAGGAGTCATTCTACTTTCCTGTGTTTCTGAAGAAAGTCAATTTAGTACAAATTGGGACCTATTTACTCTCCCTCTATCTAACACATACTGTTAGTCAGCAGGGTTTCTGAGGACAGCAGTTGCTATTTGAAGAAAACAAACCCTCTTTAGACTTTTCTGAATATGTTTTAAACATGACCCAGTATATTGCAGTATTGAACAAAAATTATTCAAAATAATGACATGAATGCCTTGTAATTTGTGGCCTATGTATCCTGTTACCTTTTTAGAATTTAGTTTAAAAAATGCTTACTTTATTGCTTAATTAAACATTATCATTTAATTAAAGCTTTCTTTTCATTGAGCATCCAAATTGTTAATTTGGGTTTTGAGGGATGACTCTGGATTCCTTACAAAAACAAGCAGGGCTTTTCTCTCTTCCTGCTATCAGTTTTGGGAGACATATTGCTTCTTCGGTACTGTCATACCAATAAATCATCCCAGATTACTTGCAGTCGTACAGTACTAAAGTATACCATGCATTTTAAAGGAAATCTGCTGTTTTCTTTTCATCAGATGAGCAATGTGAAGAGACTACGGCCACGGCTCAGTGCTATTCTCTTTAAGCTTCAGTTTGAAGAGCAGGTGAACAACATCAAACCTGACATCATGGCTGTCAGTACTGCCTGCGAAGAGATAAAGAAGAGCAAAAGCTTTAGCAAGTTGCTGGAACTTGTATTGCTAATGGGAAACTACATGAATGCTGGCTCCCGGAATGCTCAAACCTTCGGATTTAACCTTAGCTCTCTCTGTAAAGTGAGTTTGTTTTTTAAAAACACATATTTGCCTGAACACTTGCTCTTAAATGTCAGCCCTGATTACATTATTTAAATATTTTTTATTTTGATGTGCTCATTATCAAGAACTTGAACTGAACCATGAACTCAAACCCAGAGTGAACTGAGCTAATTTACTCAACCTCTGAACTAAATCCAAATACTAATTTTCTTCAATCTGTAAATCCAACTCAAGGATTTTATTTAATAACAAAATTATATCGTAAACCTATGCTTTCTCAAACCAATGAAATGGAACATCAAAATATTATTAATACTGACTCATACTTACTCAGTTCAGATACCTGTATATATATTGAATATTGCTTAGGATTGCCATTAACATTTTTACCTTTTAACTATTTAAATATTTCTCTGCATTGCTTTCAAAAGCAGACTAAAAGGAGAGAAAAATGAGACCCCTTTATATAAAGGGGAAATTATTATTTTGGAATACATGCAACTCAGATATCATTGATTTTGAAGTGTTTCTATCTAAATATAATTGTAGAGGACATGAAAATAGAGTAAGTTTAGAGCCTTTTTTTCTTTCTGTGTTTTTCATAGGTTGAATTTCCTTACAGCAAATGTATTCAATGTTTTATAAAACAGAGCTCTTTCCTGAGGAGTGGGCCATAGTAATAGGGCTTTATTGATCTGCTTGCAACAAATTCTTCTTAGTTACACATCACAAGAAAACCGTTTTCTTGTCTTGACCTCGTAACAACTACACTCCCTGATTAAGGAATTTGATTATTGCTATTGCCAGTTAGGTAGGGAAGGTGAAAAACAAGTTCAGCTTTACCTATAGGTTTACTGCATGAAATTTCTTGTACAATTTCCCTGGCCTAAGCCTCTCATTTCTGTCAATGCCTTGTGAGTGTTGCCCTTGCCCCATCTCCATTCTTTTATTTTCCTCTCTGTTTTCTTAGGCAGCTATATTTGGTGAAGATCGCTAGCATGGGCGATACAATTCCTAAAACACATCCTGAAGACCTGGCACATCTATCCTGGGCTTACTCAGAGTGAAGTCCTGTGCCAGATGCTTTGCCAGATTCTTTCTTTAATGTATGTGATTAATATTTACCTGGCATACATGATACTGATATTTTCCACATGTAAACCATTAATTATGATTAAATGCTTTAATGAAGCCATATATAAAAAGTATGGCAGCAGAGTTTAGACAGAGAGCCTAGCTCAGCCATGAGAGGGTAGTTAGGTATTCAGAGAGAAATGGGAATTTAAACTGGATCTTGAAGGATGAGCAGATGTTCTGTGAGAGGAAAAGGCATTTAAGCAAGAGTCAGCAGCTTCTATAAGGGTTATAGCACGGCATGTGTGAGTACAGTGAGTGGCCTACTACGTGTGCAAACTAGATGGGAAAGGAGTGGGGCTAATGAGACTGAGGTGGAAGTTGGTCTAGATTGTAAAGAGCTTTGAATATCCTGCCTAATGATGGGGATTTTATGGAGACACATTCTGTAAGGCAAGTAATATGATCAGATGTTTTGTAGCAAGATATGTCTATCAGCAGTATAGAAAAAGATTAAGCTGCACTGTTTAGTACTGTTGCCATTAAACATATATGGCTACTTAAATTCAAATTAGTTGAAATGTAAATAAAATTTAAAACATAGTTTCTCAGTCACACTCGCCGCATGTCAAGTGCTCAGTGTCCATACCCATTGGCAGTATATATATGGCACATTACCATCATTGCATAAAGTTCTATTGGACAGCGCTGGGTTAGAGGGTTACAGTGAGGAGGTATTTGGTGTTTGACTGACATGTAGTGTGAGACCTAAGAGAGCAACAGAGGAAACCAAACTGAGAAGGTAATAGGAAGGATGGTATGGGAGATGGCAGAGAAGAGAGAAAGGTCAAAGATAATTCCTAATTGTCTACCTTAGGCAACTAATGGGAGATATTGCTACTGGCATGTTTGAAGTGATTGCTCAAAGGAGAATAAGATCAGGGGTTTTTTGTTGTTATTCTATTCTTGTTTACCTCAGTATCTTAAAGGGCATATAATTGAAGCTTCCTTTTTTAATTATTTGGCAAAGGTTTGAGTGTCCACTAAGTTAACTATCATTGTGCTTTGAGATGATGGAGTTCCAAGCTAAGGTAACGGCAGAGGGGTTTGAGGTAGAATGTAGTGGGGATATAGGGAAGTATACAAATTCAGGGACATATGAGGAATTGTCAGGGTGTGCTGGTTATGAACTTGGAAGCTGAAGGAGAAGGAGGCAAGCAAGAATGGCAGATTCAGGCTTTCCCTGAAAAGGAAGGCAAAGTAAGAAAAACAGGGTGGGGGGCAAGATAGGGGAAAGTTAAGTCCACAGCCACACGTGTACTACAGTCTGTTTCCTCGTGCAGAAGTGTCTGTGATCCTCTTTAAGTTTTACATCTCAGAACTATAGTTGACTCACAAAAAAACTGGCTGCATGCTCTTCCTCATGTCCTAATGCCTTCTTCTAAGGAAAGCTGTTGACAGGAGACTAGGTCTGATTACTGAGGTAAGATAGCCTACTACAGTGGGTGGTATATAGTAAGTACTCAATAAATAGCTTGAATGAATGAAATTTATTGCCATAAGACAAAAAGTAGTGTCTTATGTTTATTTTGTAGTTGAAAATAAATAGACATCCTCTCATTGAGATACAATCACTGATGCATAGTAATTTTAAAATCTTTTACAAATGTACCATAGCTGTTATTATTTTACTACAGTTAGTTGGCAAACCAGTTAATCTGTCTGCAGATAAAGAGTTGACTTTATTTTCATGCAATGATACTAAGTATTTTGATCATCCCTCTTAGGAGCCTTCTGTTGTGGAAGAAACAAAATAAATACTACACCTTCATGTTTTTTATTAGCCTACATGTCAAGTTGAAAGCATATATTGAACAAGATGATATCTCATCATATTTGTTATCAGAAGTAGCAGCTTGATCTTTGACAATTGTGATTGAATTTTCACACTGAGTATAAAGCATTTGGTTTGATGATAAGCTCCTACACAAGGAATTCCATATATATTTGACAGTAGAAAGACAGGGAAGTATTTTAATCTGTTAAAACATGCTGGATAATTATATGACATTTAACATTTTATATCCCAAATCCTTACTTTTAAATGCCCTTTACAAATTTAACTCAAGTATGAAAAATTCATGAAAATTCATATTAAATTAACTTTGCATTGTTTAGAAATAAGAGCATGAATACTTGAGTTTCATGCCCATTATACTTTAGTTTGGGGAGCTGTATCGTAGCTTTGTAGACATTTGTAGTCAGGATGGCAATGAGTAACTATAATATCTCTGGATTCAGAGAGAAAAAGATTTACTTTCTTATATCCCAAAGATTTGATGTGGCATATGACAAAAAAGTAAAATATGACATATAAGGTAAATATAACTGAATTTATGATTAAGATCTAAATAAAAATTAAAGTTGCTGTATAGGTGCTTGACTTTTTGGTGATCAAAGTGATGCGAAGACTTCACTTCATGAGCAAAAACAGTGTTTTCCCTGATTAAACCTTCATAAGAAATTTTGCATATGTATCTTTACAAAAGGAAAACATGTTGAATAGTGTTATAAACAACAAACGAGTAAGTTTCATCAGAATCTTTTTTTTTAGAACCATCTCCCTCTCTCCTCCTCTCTTCCCCTCTCCCCCAAAATACGTATTCTGGGCCTCTTAAGGACCTGGCACCTCATGCGAACCCTCATGATGAGAAACAAGATGTACGTTTCGGTCACAGTAATGCTACTTCTAGTTTAGCTAAAATAGTATAAGTACCTTGTTTTCTGATGGCTTGACTTTTTAAAAGGATAAACCTTGTAGAAATAATGGAGAACTGCTTGTCATTAAAAAATCCTCCAAATGTAGTACTGAACTTTAGATAAAAAAAATGTATAATAGGCATTTTGAGATTATATTAATTTTGAGAGTGGGGGGACTGCTGTTGATTAAGTGGAAAACATATCTTTAGAAATTAAATTGGCAGATGATAGATGTTTATCTGACCAATGTGCCGACCTAGAAAAGTTTGTATCTGGTTAGTGTCAAAGATATTTCTCCAAGAGACGTGTTGATAGGGCCAAGTTCGTTTTTTTCAAAGGATTTTAGGTAAAGAGTGAATTGACCCCACCATCAAAGTTCAACATCATATTAAAATATATGAGATAATTTTGACTGGTAAATTTAAGAAGCAGATGTTACTAATCCACATATAATAGCTATAACATGTTTTTAATAATGTTTACTAATGTCTAATAAGATGTATAATTTCTGAGTAACAGATCATTCTGATCAGTACAACAAGGTGATGCAGCTCTTTGTTCCAGGTGATTAAATCAACTGACTTCCTATGTTGGGGTAATAGATACAAATTTTGAAGGAGTTTACCACATGTAATAACTAATTTTTATTAGTATTTATGCTGTTATTCTTTGGGAAAATTGCAGAAACAAGTAACTATTGATCCCACTTTAAATTTATCCATACTGTCACTTTGTAGGAAGCCTTCTGTTTTCTGTGGCAGTAGAATATCTAATGAGTTCATCTCAAAGTTGAAGTCATCGAAGAATACATGGTAATGGGGCTATGCGTGTTGAGGATTAGGTGCTAAGACAGTGAGGGGGTGACAGACAAAATTACTTTTTCCTAAATTCTCTTTTCTAATGCATGAATTTTTTATATGATTCTGGATATTCCTTTTATAAGCAAAAAGTGGAAAAAGTAGAATAACTCCACCAGAGTTGTGATGGGGATAATTAAAACAACATAAACAACAACAAACATTGAATTCTCATGTTCTTTAATGTTTCCACCAAGCCTAATGAGACTCTTTCCAAAATTGTGACAAATCTCTTTCGGATGACATTGATTAGCAACCTGGAGTACCCTTTAAGAAATACTGATGCCGCAGTCCCCACACAGTTCAATTAACTTAGAAAAAGAATGGTTGTGGATCCTGACTGGTGGCATTTTTAAAACCACTTCCTAGGTGAGTTTAATACTCAACTTGAAGTGTGAATCACTTGGTCTTCTGCCCTGCTTTCATATCCCAGAATGGAAAATCCCTGACTGGTGGTCTGGAACCAAAAGCAAACATGAAAAAATGAAAATTAACCAACACCAAAGCCAAAACAAAAAAGAAACAACTTGACTTCTTCACTTAAGAATGAGTGGTGAGGCCCGGCACCATGGCTCACACCTGTAATCCCAGCATTTTGCGAGGCTAAGGCGGGCCTGTCACCTGAGGTCAGGAGTTCGAGACCAGCCTGGCCAACGTGGAGAAACCCTGTCTCTACTAAACTACAAAAATTATCCGGGCGTAGTGACGGGCGCCTGTAATCCCAGCTACTCTATTCAGGAGACTGAGGCAGGAGAATCACTTGAACCCAGGAGGCAGAGGTTGCAGCGAGTCGAGATGGTGCCACTGCACTCCAGCCTGGGTAAAAAGAGTGAGACTCTGTCTCAAAAAAAAAAAAAAAGAATGAGTAGTGAAAATATTTTCAAAAATTGCTGCTTTCCTCTCATGCCAAGCTAAACATTACTCTGAAAATGAAAACTTTGAAAAGGAGTGTGAATTTCAGGCATGTAGTGGAACTGAAATAAGTTGAAGGGCTGTTTCTCGAGTCATTTTGCAAGTCTCTACCTTGTACAAGAAGAGTTTCAGTGACTATAAAAGCGTGAGACAGGATACCTTTGCCTATTTCAGGCAGTTTGTATTTTGCATACCTGTCACACTCACACAAGTTAATACTGTGAGTCGTTTTTGTGAAATTTTGATCCCTATGTTATCACTTTTTCCTTTACTCTATGAATTTATTTTTAAGAAAGATCTCTGCCAAGCAAATCCATTGTTCCATTTGCATTCAGGTTATTTTGGGAAGGATTTTTATTCTTTATTAGATTGGCAAAATTATACCAGTAAATTTTGGCAACCTTTTAAAGTAAAGCAGTATGGGCCAAAGACTTGCAAATAACAAATGCCATTCTTATTTTACATGCAGCCAATTAAATCACAGAAATACTGATTTCCAAAGCAATGTGAAACTATTTAGAATGCTCAACCCCCTTTGACTCATTCATTAACACATTTAATCTATGACATTTTCTAAGAAATATTTAATTGACTTTTCTAAATAGCATTTTGGTAAATTCTTTTCACGTCACCTTTGTTTTTCAATTGCTATTAAATGTTGTAAATGAGAATGATTCTTTTAATAGAATTATAAAAGATAGAGTGACTTTGCTCAGGCTCAGCAAATAGGCTACTTGTGGGCCTTCATCTTCCTGCTCTCATAGCAAACATAGCTTCTCTATCACACTACGCTTTCCCCCAAACACCCAGCCTCCAAATCCTCCTCAGCATCATGCTTATAGACAACTGCCTCCTCAGAGATAGCACCTAAAGTGAATATTACCATCCCTGTTTAATTCAGATTTCTCTTTTATATATTTTATAAGTGAAAAATAAAAAACGGAAACAAGACACTCCATTCCTGATACTCTAACAAGTGTCTTACCTCTCCTTTATCAAGGGTCTGCATTGTTTCTACATTTTTGGAATCAGAGACAAAACATGCAACATTATTATCCACATAGTAATACTTAGCCATTGGTACCTATGAACATTTGTTCTTGGGGGATGGGGAGAGGATGATGATGAAATGTGTCATAGCTGGCTTTGAACTGTGGTTCCAGCATTGGGAGGTACATAATCCACCACCACCAGAAGAAATTGAAAAATATCACTTGAGATATATCAGGCATGTGTTTTGTTAAGTAAAGTTCACAAGTTTCTGTATTTATATTTAAAAAAACAAAAACATCTCATTTAAAATCATTCTGTTTGATCTGCTTATATGAAACATGAAAATGAAAATACAACTTATAAAATTTTGTTGGATACAATGAAAGCAATGCTTACAGGGAAATTTATAGCATCAAGTGCATACATTAGAAAATAAGAAAGATCTAAAAATAATAATTTTTAACCTTAGGAAACAAGAAAAAGAAGAGCAAATGGACTCTAAAGAAGGTAAGACAAAGCACTAATATATACTAGAGCAGATATCAATGAAATTGATACAGAAAATTAATAAAGTCAAACCCACCAATATCTGATTGAGTCTTTAAAAAGATCAATAGCCAAGCTAACCAAGAGAAAAAGTAGATACAAATTACCCGTATCAAAAATGAAAGAGAGACTATCATTACTGATCCTATGGATGTTAAAAAGATAGCAGAAGAATATTATTAACACGACCAAGCCTACAAATGTGATAACCTAGATGAAATGGACCTTGATAGACGCCATCTACCAAAAGTCACACCAGAGGAAATGGATAATCTGAATCTATTAAAGTACTTGAATCAATAATGAATAACCTTCAAAAACAGAAAGAACAAGACTCAGATGGTTTCACCAGTAAATTCTATCAAACATGTAAGGAAGAAATAATTTCAATTCTCTAAATCTGTTCAAGTAAATAGAAGCAGAGGGAACACTTTTTAATTATTTGCATCCAAGCTGGGTGCGACATTTGAAAATCCGTTAATGTAATCTATCACCATCAATGAACTAAAGAAGAAAACTCACCAACAGATGCAGAAAATGCATTTGACAAAATCCAACATTCATTAATGAGAAAAATTCTCACCAAATTAGGGATGGAGGGGAACTTCCTCAAGTTGTGATAAAGAACATCTACATAAAACCGACCGCTAGCATCATACTTAATAGTAAGAAACTAGATGTTTTTTCCCTAAAATTGGAAACAATGCAGGTGTATCTTCTCTCACTACTCCTCTTGAACATTGTGTTGGAAGTCCTAGCTAATACAATAAGACAAGAAAAATAAAAGCTATAAAAATTGGGGTAGAATAAACACAACTCTTTCTTCACAGATGAAATGATTGCCTATGTAGAACCCCCTCCTCCACCCCGCCACCAAATTGACAAAAAATAAACCTCCTGGAACTGTTAAGCAATGATATCAAAGTTTTAAATTATGAGGTCCCCTATTTTAAAAAGCCATTGGTTTCCTGTATACCAGCAATGAACAATTGGAATTGGAAATTTAAAACATAGGTATTAATCTAACAAAATACATATAAGATCTGTATGAGGAAAACTACAAAACTTTGAAAGAAATCAAAGAAGATCTAATAAAGTAATAGATATTTCATGTTCATAGAAAGCATGTCTCAGTATGGCTAAGGTGTCATTTCTTCCCAACTTGATCTATAGGTTCAATAGAGCCCCAGTGAGAGTTCTAGCAAGTTGTTTTATGGATATTAACAAAATGATTTCAAAGTTTGTATGGGGAGGCAAAAGATCCAGAATAGCTAACACAATACTGAAGAAGAACAACTAAGTTGGAAATCTGACACTCTGACTTCCAGACTTAGTATAAAACTGCAGTAAGGAAAAGATTGTGGTATTAGCCACAGGGAAAAAAAAAAAAAAATTTTAAATAATGGACCAGAATATAGTCCTCAGAAATAGATTCGTATAAATATAGTTGGTTGATATTTGACAAAGGAACAAAGGTAATTCAATAGTGAAAGAATAGTCTTTCTTTTAAAGAAAAGGTGCTAGAACATCTACATTAAAAAAAAAAAAAGTTACCAGACCTAATATCTTTCACAAAAATTAACTAAAAATTTATCATAGACCTAAATATAAAATGTAAGACTATACATTTTATAGAAGATAAGAGAAAATCTATGTGACCTTTGTTTTGATTATGATGTTTTAGATATAACACTAAAAGCATGATCTATGAAAGAAAAAAATTGATAAATTGAACTTTATTAAAATTTAAAACTGTGGCAAACAGTTAAGACAATGAAAAGACAACAGGCTGTAAGAAAATTTTTCCAGAACACATATCTGATAAAAGACTTTTATCTAAAATGTACAAAAACTCTTAAAACTAAGAAAATAAACCAGTTTAAAGAAATGATCAAAAGATGTGAACAGATACCCATCAAAACGTATAGGTGTTAAGTAAATATTGAAGGGATTAAAATATGCTATTCTGGTATATTGACTATTTAATTTAAAGATACTTGAAAAATAGTAGGTATAGAAAGATCACTTTGACCTCCTTGCTATTTCTTAAAAGCAGAAGATAAAATTTTGATGCAAAAGATGGCCTTCGTATACCAGAAAGATGCAGTATCTTTAATCTTCAACAATAAAAAGTTTCAACAAAGAGAATTTTGTAGAGGCCTTGTTAAAAATAATTTCCCACCTAATGTAGTTGCTTCTTAACAACTATTCTTTGCTCAACCCAGTATATGGGTAACTGACTCTATTTCTTTCAATCTTCATTCCTTTGATGGCCTTTGTGCTATGGAAAACGTGCATTACACGTTTCTCCTGTTAATCTATCTCACGTCAAATTAAATTGTCAGACCAGCAAGGACCCTAAGAGGATGGAGCTGTAATTTTTCTGACCCTATAATAGTCAGCAGCATATGTCATTAAAGAATTGCAAACTAAAACAATGAGACGCCACTGCATATGTACTGGCATTGCTAAAATACTAAACGCTGACAGCACCAAGTGCTGGTTAGTATATAGTACAACCTTCATTCATTGCTAGTGGGAAAGCAAAATATGGCACATCAACTTTAGATAACTGGCAGTTACAAAGCTATATGTAGAACAAACCATCCAGTAATCACACTCCCGGATATTTACCCAAATGAATTGAAAACAACACACAAAAACCTGCATACAAATGTTTACAGCCATTTTATTCGTAATTGCCTGAACTTGGAAGCAAGCAACATGTCCTTCAGTAGGTGAATGGATAAACTATGGTATATTCATTTGGAATATTATTCAATATTAAAAATAAATGATCTCCTTAAGCCAAGGAAAAACATGGAAGAACATTAAATTCCTATTGCTAAGTGAAAGAAACCAGACTGGAAGGGCTATGTACTGTATGATTCCAACTATGTGATGTTCTGTAAGTGACAAAAGTCTAGAGACAGTAAAACATCAGTAGTTGCCAGGGGTTCTGGGGAGAGGGAAGAAGGAAAGAATGAATAGGTGAGACACATAATTTTTTAGGGTGGTAAAGCTATTCTGTATAACACTGTAGTGATGGATGAATAACACTGAGTTTATCAAAACACATAGAACTGCAGAACACAAAGAGCGAACCTTAATGTGGAAACTGGTTAACAATAACGTGTCAATACTGATACATTACTTGTCACGAATGTACCACACAAATGTAAAATGTTTACCACAGGATAATTTGTGTGTTCGCATAGGGAAGGATATATAGGAACTCTGTTTTCTGTTCGTTTTTCCTGTAAAGCTAAAATTGCTCTAAAATATAAAGTCTGTTAATTATTAATAAAATTTTAAGGGTTAAAAAAGCGTTAATTTAAAATTAATGTATTTGGTCCAGTTGTATAAACAATCTAAACATGTTCACTTTCTAAGCACTTTCTCCAATTTTTGTTAATTGTTCCCATGAGAAATTCTTCTTATTAGATTAAGAAATCCGTGCTCTAAAATAGCAGTTTAGTTATATAGCTTTGGCTGGACAGTATTGGACTCCAGTGAATTTTCTGAAACTACTCCAAACAAGAATATCTTTAAAAGTTTTGACATATGTTACTAAATTATTTGCCTGGAGGTTTTACTGATTTGCACATGCCTGCAGTGGCTTTCATAGACTGGCACTATGAAAGTGCCGGTCTCACTGCAACCCTGCCATGATTCGTTGTTCTTGGTGAGAGTGTTTTTGTTAGGGTAGAGAGTGCTGATATAGTTGGCGAAGCAGTATCTTGTATATTTTTATGTCTTTGATCATCTGAGTTTAGCGTTTTAAAAATATATTTGTATTCTAATCATATTTGTTCCCTTGCAGATTGTTTATTCTAGTAGTTTTTCCCATTTGCCTGTTATGAATGTGTGTTTTCTGATCTCTCAGTACTAAAAGAACTGAAAATAGTCCTTTTTTATAAAGAACATTGAGCTGTTTTATAACTTTTGCGGGAAAAAGGGGGCAGTATGAACAGAACAGTGCAATATAATAGACAATGTAATATGCTAAACTTTTACTAAAAAACAAAAATGCTTTTTATATAGAAGTTTCTACACTCACTGTAATTCAAGAGAAATGTGTTAAAAATATAATTCAGAGAAAGTGTGTGGGGATATGGTAGCATATTATAATTATGGAAGTCCACATTATTTAAAGCACTTTCTTGGTCACTTAATGTTTTAATTCTCATCATTTTAAAATGAAAATTAATATAAATTGTTTTTATATATGAGTGCCATAAGTAATTTAATATTTGTATGCCTTAATATCTAATTTACCTAATATCAATTAGTTTCTATCTTTAAAATTATTAAGAAAGTTGTATTTTAGTATTAACGGTTATGGTTATGGCAGTGGCATAAGCACCTCGGGCTTGTTTTGTTTTGTTGTTTGTTTTAAGAGCCAGGTCTCACTCTGTCACCTATGCTGGGGTACAGTGGTGAGTTTATATAGCTCACTGCAGTCTTGAACTCCTAGGCTCATGCAATTCTCCTGCCTCAACCATCTTGTTTTATTTATTTCAAGATTTTCATTGCCATTTGTCTTGGAATGATACTGTTTTGTTTTGAAAAATTTCATTAGCACAATGATTATTTAAAAAATATATATATTTAAACATATATATATATATATATATATGTAAATAAAGCAAGAGCCCATCTCAAATACACACACACACACAAAATACCAGGCACACACACAAGCACACACACATACCAGAAAACAATATCCATTCTATAATGGTGGTTGGTTTTGTTAGTGAATTTGTACTACCATATTGACTTTTCGAGCTTTCTATCTGAGCAACTGTGATATAGTCTTTGTCAGTGTGTCTTCATACATTCATTTTCACATGGATACCTTTATGCTATTTTATGCATACGCAATCCACTTTTTTCTGCAAAAGATTTGAAATGGGATATGATGCTATTAAAATATAGTTGTATAAATCCATTGAAGGTTAAACTTTATAGATACCTTTTTCTTCAATCATGTGATATTATATTTTGTCAGCAGTTATCCATTAGAAATATATAAAGAGTTGCTATTTGATTGATATGATTCAGATGGCATTTCATTTATTTTATAGATAAAACAATAGAATTTTGTGCTCTTAGAGCTAGAAATGACCTCAAGGGAGCGTGGTGTCTGTTTTTAGATGCTTTCCATGCTAGAATTAGCAGGTTAAAGGGTGCTAATATTTTTAATTGCATTAGTGCTCTTTTGTTGTTTTACTACCATTTTTTGAGAATTTGCTTTCTTTTGTTAATAATAAGCTAGGCTAAAGACTTCTATAAAGAAACTATATTTTATAGTGGATAAGAGCTTTGTATTCACACAGACATGCGTTCCAATCGTTGGCTCCATGTGATCCAGCGTAAGCTATATGATCTCTCTAAATTTCCTTTTTCCTTTTTAAATAATGGATATAATGCTAGTTGGGGGTTGTATGTTTTAAGCAGTTAACATGTGTTATATTATTTGACTAGTGTCTGTCTCATAGTAAGTACCAAACAAGAATTGCTACTGTCATCCTCAGCATTAATATTATTCAAAGGTTGTATTCTTCTAAACTGTTAATGGTGCCATGACAAGATTTTTCAGAACTTTGTCATGTTTCTGGTGGTCACTAATGTCCACAGCATCTAAACATCTAAATATTCAATGCTGCTTTGATACATACCTAGATTATAGGAACATAATGATGAGGAATAGAGTTATTAATGTGATAATATTCTTAGGATGTAAGTTTCATTATTTCAAACAGGAAGGGATTCTAGTTCCTTGACTTCTGAAGATCATCAAGATGCTGAGTTTTTATTTTAGGGTTTAAATTTAAATTATTTCTATGTAACTAAGATAATGGAATATTCTTTAAATGTCATCCAAATTTGTGCTGAATACCTCAAAAATATCCCCAAACCTTACACTGTAACTACAAGGGAGTTTTACTTCAGACTGACAACTAGGCCATGATTTATTACAGGATCCACTTTTAACATTATTTTGTCTGGAATGAACAGAGTGGTTGGAGAAACTCCATCCATCTTTTGTTTATTTGACATTTATGCCACATTAAATGTACCTTAAAGAAACAATACATAAATAGGAAATTCTATTTAACAGTGATGATTACTCATCAGTAAGATAAATCTCTTGACAATAATACAAAAGAAATCCTGTCAAGCACTGACTGTTAAAGTTTAAATAAAGCATACTTTTAACCTGAACATATTTTTAAAGCCAATATTTTATTTTCTTTCCAAGATTTAGCATTGCAAAGTGTACTTAAGTTGTTACTCATCTTCAACAAAATTAACACTGTCTTCCAAGATTTAATTGTTCTAACTCAGAAACTGATTATGATATGAATGAATATGATAGGAGTAGAAGTAGAATGTGCCTTTTTAGTTGGTAATGTTCATTAATGAAACAAAAAAATATTGAGCAAATGGATAAGGACCTAATATATTTTATGCTTTCATGCTTTTGGAAGACTTTTTGAAAAATGATTAGAGAGAGGGGAAGGAGAGAATAGAGTAGTTGAGGCAGGAAGAGTGTCTTGGCAGCATTGTGAAATTTTTCTAGAGAATGTTAGAACATGAATGAAAAATCTCTGCCCTGGAGTTTAGAGTTGCATAGTAATTTCTAAATGAGACACCATGCATTATCAACAACATGCTTCTTTTCTGAACCTCTTATTTATTAGGCTCAGTTTCAAATTTATTTACTTGAAAGTTTGAATGGTGTCTTTCAATTGTTAAATACCCATTTTGAAATGATAGGAGTAATGTGCTACGCTTTACTATTCAGTGAGTGTACTTTTTAATATTAGACTGTTCCCAGTATGCTGCTTGCTACTCAGTTGATGTATTCAACAAGACAACCCATGGTAGCACCCTCCACCTAAATCAGTGTTTAGCTTTATAATTGTCTCTGAATAACTCAAATCTGTGTTTGACTTGAGTACTTAACATTTATTAAACTAGTAGTTGCTACAAACTACATTGTGTTCCATGATTCTAAATTCTGAATTCTCATTGCTTATAAATAAAGACCAAGATTGATCCAATTGGTTGTTCTTCCATCATTGAGATTTCTTGATACGTTAATCCTAGCAGTTGCTGGCTGTTTAGCTATATCACAAATACTACTGGAATACTCTCTCTAGGCTTTACAAATTATGGAAGTAGATGGTGATTGTCTTAACATTCCACACAGACTACAAGGGTGTAGACTGGTAATAATGGATTGCTGAGAGTTCAGAGTAGGAAGGATGTTCCCCAAGTAGTCCTTGCTGTAAATGAGGGTAGGTGAGAAAAAGGATCTTTGCTACTAGGGTGGTTTTTAACAAAACAGAATACAACTTTCATGTTAACTTTTGGTGGCTGTACAAAGAGAAAACTATTTGTAAGAGTTTGCTGCTTTTAATCTGGCCTTACCTATTTAAAATGATAGTATGAATGAAATTATAGGATTGTAAGGAAACTTTTAAAAATTGTGTTTGACATTCATGAGTCTATATGTAAAAACAGAAGCCTATAGAATGATTCCAAGTGACCCAAACGTACAGAAATAACTCTGAAATGAGATGATTAATACATTTCTCCATTCTTCTAGTTTTTTAAAATTAGATTGTACTGTGTCTACTAACTCTTAGTTCCACTATAATATATACTTAATATTTTTAGAGTAAAAGGTGAGTTTAGAGTTTCTATGTTGTTTCATTTTCTTATTTTACCTGTGTGAAAGCTAAGGTCCAGTAACTTGCTCAAGACTATTAATTAGTCAAGGGCATGCTTTAACATTGCCAAATCATCCACATATGTTAGTGACAATTTGTCTAGGTAGTCAATGGAGTCATATTTTTGAAGCGTCCTTTTATAAAACACTCAGCTCTATGTTGTGAAATCTGTATTTCTTTTAAATAAGGTACCAAATAATGGACTAAGTGTTCATATTCAGTCTGTTTTTAAAGTACTGGGAACCACTGTATAACTTGCATGTTGTGTAGGTCAGCATAGCATTTAAACCTATTACATGTGTCATGTTGTGAAAGTAAGGCTGTCTAGGTGGGTAACTCACTGTTCTCAGGGCTATGATAGTTTTTGAATCAATAAGTAGTCAGTATGTTAATATGTCTGATGGCACAGAAATCTCTCATTCTTCCACTACCGGACATTCACAGTTATTTGGTATTTTTCTGATAGTGATAGAATATTTAGTGAGGTTGGAGTTTTAAAAATATTACTTATGGGAATTTATTTAGGAATCAATTTTAAAGTGGGAAATTCTTGGAAAGGAAGCAAGTAAATAGGGCTGTGCCTAATTAGATATGCCTTGAATTTCCAGCTCTAAATTAAATTCTGGTGGAAAAGACTCATTTTTTTTAACCCTTTATTTGTATCTCTGCTCTAAATGATTACTTGATGGTAGGGAATGCTACTAGATTACCTATTAGTCCTGTGTTCATACCACTCCTCCTTGCCAATACTTTCTACCCCAACGCTACACAAAACCCAAGATAACTTCTATCATTGTTCAAGTTTTTGCTTTACTACCTCTCCCTGTGATTGTACTCCTTAGCCATTTCAGATTAGGATTGGTCCACCCTGGTCATGTCAAGCCCGTATCCTCTTTTCATTCATTCTACATGCCTGTTTATGTTAATTTGATCAACTGGTCACAAGTTGGTGCCCCAGTTTATTCCTCTGAGGTCTAGCTATGTATCTTCAATAGGTATTTTTCAGGGATAAAAAATTGGTTCTTGGAGAGCAAAAATGTTTTACTTGTTTAACTAGTTTTTCGGTGTAAAGCACAGAAATGCATACAGTATATAAACAAATGCATCACCTTTGTGGTTTTAAAATTTTATAGGTGCAATTAGGAAAAAACTGCCTAAAAACTCCTTAGGGGGCAATCATGAAAAAAAATAATGAAAACGTGTTCTATACATAGATAGATAAATTTATGTTCTTTCAAGACATCTGGATACTGCCGAAAAGCTTCCAAGTTACCTTGTCCAAAGCAAACAATTTTCTTCTTTGGCCACCTCATACAAATCTGTTTCTCATCTTTTCTGACCTGTGTTAGTTTACAGCATCTGGGTTTCCACACCCACATGGTCTCATTGTCCCCATTTCCCAGGCACAACCTCTGTTCAGACTGCCCTCTTTCCCTGCCTGATTATTGCCACGGGTTTTTTAATTACTATTCATGCTTCTCTTAGTACTCTTGCCCTAATCTTTTTAGCCACACTCACTGGAGGAAGCTTTCTAAAATGTATATCTGATCATCTCTCATCTAGATGGAAAACTGGCATTACTTCAAAATCAAAATCCTATTTCCATTGCATGACATTACCTTTCCTTTTATTTTCTGGTCTTTTCAGATTTATATCTTTGCCATGTCCCTACTTGCCTTCCCTAATACAGATACACTTTAATTCTGGAGGCACTCAGCCACCTCAGATGTGTCATATCCTTCCTCATCTATAGTCCTTGTAAATGCTGCTGCATGAACCTGTGTTATTGCACTTTTGTATTTTTTCCTTCTCTTCCCTAAGCCCATACAACTTCTTGTCTTTGAAGTTTCAGTTCTGATGCCATGTCCTCCTAGATGAACTTTGTGATTATTTTTACTATACTATTTGTCACACCAAGGAAAATATGTATATTTTTTAACTAAACAGCTTCTTGAGGAAAGTCTGTGATTTATTTGTTGTTAGATCTTCAACTACTACAGTGTCTAGTAGGCATTCTATGAGTGTGTGCAAGTGATAAATGGATAAATGCCCAGGGATGTTTAAATACTCCTATTAAATAGACTCATAGGTTACTCTGTTTTCCTAGACATTTTGCCACATATTTTTTTTTTTTTTATAAAACATTGCATACTGGATTAAACTTACTCCTTTTTTGCAACAAATAATGATTTTCACCAAGCAGCAGCAAGTCAAAAGTAGTTTGTCAAGTATTTAAATAGTTGTTTTTCAAAAACGAAATCAACTAATTTTACAACTTTGAGTCCTTATCTACAAAGTACAGTATTAACATTATTTAAATAGACAGAATATCAACATACTTATGACTCTGTGTTTTTTCTCCCTCCTATTCTATTTAGCTAAAGGACACAAAGTCAGCAGATCAGAAAACAACGCTACTTCATTTCCTGGTGGAAGTATGTGAAGAGAAGTACCCTGATATACTGAATTTTGTGGGTGATTTGGAACCTTTAGACAAAGCTAGTAAAGGTTTGTGCCTTTTTAAGAAACATTTCATGGCTCTGGTCTTCAGTGCTAAAAGACTGAAAATTATACCTTTTATTTGTATATACTTTCCACTTTATCACAGTGTTTTCATACCCAGTATCTCATTTTAAAAATAGAGAGTTGTAGAATATTGTGAGTTGTAATGAATGCAGGTATGAGTTTAATTTGTTTAGTTAGATGATGAGGCCTTATATTATAAATTACTTTGTTTTGCAGTTTAAACCTTATGGATACCTGCTAGCCCTACCTTCTACTGCTAAATCTCCACTTTGGCCAGGGCGATGCTCTCTTGATTCAATGTCATTCATAGGCACTGATAGCTTATTATGTACCTGAGACCAGAACCAGCAATCAGTGTCCCCACTTGCCTGAGTACCGAGTCTATCTCTGCCCAACTTGTTGGTGCTCTCTTTTTTTGTTATAGAAGACACCATACCTGCCAGAGTTTCATTTTCACACTCGGCCTGTCTTGATTTGTAAGACAAAAAATAATGCCCAAATTTCTAACCTGATTCTAGTCTCAATTGTGGGCTTAGATCAGGCCGTAAAGGGTTATAGAACAGATAGACCTATTATTAATACTTGGTTATAATATGATTTAAATATAATTTTTTGACTACCTTAATAATTCAATTTTCCTTTTTTTTTTTTTTTTTTATGAGACAGAGTCTCGCTTTGTCGCCCAGGCTGGAGTGCCATGGCCTGATATCGGCTCATTGCAAGCTCCGCCTCCCAGGTTCACATCATTTTTCTGCCTCAGCCTCTCAAGTAGCTGGGACTACAGGCACCCGCCACCATACGCAGCTAATTTATTGTATTTTTGTAGAGACAGGGTTTCACCATGTTTGCCAGGATGGTCTTGATCTCCTGACCTCATGATCCGCCTGCCTCAGCCTCCCAAAGTGCTGGGATGACAGGCGTGAGCCACTGCACCTGGCCTCAATTTTCATTTATATTTCACATGGATTCTGTCAACTGTACTTGGTGTCAAACAACCAATTTATGAATACATTTTGGAAAACAACTCATCTAGAATGCTGGAATATCTGTATTCTTTTTTTGTTGACTACTAGTCATTAGTAATATGAAATTGTCTTTATAATCTCTTTATTTTCTTTTTAATATTGGAATTCAAGTTAAAGAAGGATATTTTATTGTTTTCCATGTTAGAATGAATATTTCTTCTTTAAAAAAATCAATTTTATCTTTTCCTACTCCCTTTAAATTGTTCTTCTTCTATAAAATGAGGCTTATAGAACTTTATTGACAAAGAAACATGTGATTGGATGAGATTTCTTTGAAAGTTTGTTCTGAGATGTATGTTTCTTTGAAGTAAATATTTCATATGGCCTGTCTTGATTTGTAAGACAAAAGCTTTAAAAAATAAGCTTTTTACTTAAATTTTTACTAGTAAATCCTAGTGTTATAATGAATGATTGAATTACTTACTTTACCCCTCTGCTACCAAAAGAAGTCCTTGCTATAAGAAGAATCTTTCCATATATATAGTTATAGATGTTTTAATAGGATTCAAGAAGGGAAAATAATTGAAATTATTTTCTTGTGTTAAACCACCTGAGATAGGGCAAAAGGGCATTGATCTGAATGGGTTGGCAACATTCAAAATTACTCAGTGATATTCAGAATAACTCTTACTGATTGGTCCGTTAACTCAGGGAAATCAACTCTTCTAAAGAGAGAATTCTGATATTTTGGAATTTTTGACCAAATGGGATGAAAAAAATTGGAAATGAATGTTCTTGATGGACATTAAGCAGTTTGATAGATAACAGAGTAGTGGATGAAAACATGGTACAAAGTACCTTGAAATACACAGGGAGTTTTTCTTCCTGGAGAAAAATATGGTTGAGTAGATGTATTTTTTATTGTAGAATTTATTGTTTAGCAGGTTTTGCTGTAAATGAAATTTTTAAAATATTTATGTTGACTCATACTTAAAATTCTTTATTAATATTCTAATTTGTTCTTTAAAAATATTTACCTTTGATAAGGACTTCCAGAACTGTAACTTGGTTTGGTTCTTCTGGGTATTTTTCAGTTTGTTGCTTTGGTGTTTCAGCAGGGCGTGCTGGGGTTTGAGGGCTTTTCAGTTTCCATCTGTTAAGAGTGGAGTCTAGTGTCTGTGGATGGGTCCACAGATACCGTTAATATGTTTCACAGGGAGCAGCCAGCTTCATCTTTAACACAGAAAAGCCATCACTGAAACACTGTTTATAGTATAGGTGATTGTTGAGCATAACTTTTTTATTATTATATTACTTTATTAATGAATGAGACTTGAGGAGAAAATGTAATGTTTTGAATTAAGTAAGTCTGTGTTTGCTTTGGAGTGTTTTTGTGCTCTTATACATGTATTATGTATCATCATTTAAAAGTTTCCAGATTTGAAACCTCCTCAGTGAGCTATCACATGAATTAAAAAGTACCTTTGTTTTTGAGACATAACAAATCCTGATCATTAAGTACTCCTAGATCAGCAGGGAGAACTTTCATTGCAACTAATGAGCTTACCTGTATGATAGTTTTCAAAAATCTACTTCATTAGGACTGCTTCTTTTCTAAGATAGAATGGCTTACAGTTTTTCTGTTGCTTTTCAGTGGAAGTATTTTGAGTCATTATTGTATTTCTGTATACCGTTGTAATATTTCTTTTTGTACTTCTAAGGTTCAATACATTTTTCCTTGTCTAAGCAGTTAAAATTAATCTACAAAAGTTTTACTGATTACTTCCCAATAATCTATTTCATTGTTAAATTTTATTAAAGAGTAGAAAATACTACAGAACTTACTCTTTTTTGGTTGGTGAGTATATTAAAATAAAACTAAGGTAAGTTTACAGCATCACCTTGGTCTGAACTTCTTAGAGTTATCATAATTTTACCATGTATTTCCATCCTTTCCTAGTCAACTCTTAATTCTAGAAATGCCATGCTAGTTCAGTCTGTAACTCATTCATCCAGTCATTAATTTAACAAGCCTTTATTGGGTGATTACACTGTGTCAGAAACTGTGCTGTTGTCTTCCTCTTGGTTCAGGTGTAATGTCTGTGTCTTAGTGAAACCCAATCTGTCTCACTCCCATCTATCTCTTTCCCAGCTGGCTCTTCTCTCTTACAGTCAATTTCCTTTACTTTCTCCTCTTCTTCTGTGCAGTGTCTATGCATTGCTTTTTTTTTTTTTTTTGAGACGGAGTCTCGCTCTGTCGCCCAGGCTGGAGTGCAGTGGCCGGATCTCAGCTCACTGCAAGCTCCGCCTCCCGGGTTCACGCCATTCTCCTGCCTCAGCTTCCCGAGTAGCTGGGACTACAGGCGCCGCCACCTCGCCCGGCTAGTTTTTTGTATTTTTTAGTAGAGACGGGGTTTCACCATGTTAGCCAGGATGGTCTGGATCTCCTGACCTTGTGATCCTCCCGTCTTGGCCTCGCAAAGTGCTGGGATTACAGGCTTGAGCCACTGTGCCCGGCCTATGCATTGCTTTTTTAAAAATGACTTTCACTAACCTAGTGGTGAACCCTTCTCTTTTTTTCTCCCTAGATCTTCTCTTTAGGTGATGCTTTCAATTCCCATAATACCACCATTATGTTAATGACTTACAAATTTATATCCCAGACTTTCCTTCTAAGATCCACACTTGTATAGACAATAGCTTTTGCCATTTCCATTGCACCTCAAAAAAGGTATCAGAATCATATTATGCCACAAAATGGGACTCTTGATTCCTACACCCTTAACCCCTCCTTCCAAATTTTATTTACCTGAGAAAATCCTGCTTTCCCCCACCCCTTCTTTGGATATCTTTTCTCTCATTTATCATATATCTATATAGCCTTCAGCATCTCAATACAGAGCTGCATGGTGGGTTTTGCCTAAGTTAAATCCGTGGGAAGCCGCAGCTGTGACCAAGAATGTTGTCTGGTTTTCTCCTTCATCAAGAAACTTAAAAGTAAATGTCACCTTCCCTTTGGTGCTTTTTGCTGGGAACCTCACCTAAATTTGTGTGTTCTACTGTTTCTTTAAGGATAAATTCATAGGTTTTCCAGGAATTCTTATACTACTATTTACGAACTGCTACGCTAGACCAGGGTTTATTCCTGGGACAGCTGGGAATAGAATTAAGCTTCTAGAAGAGATCAATATTCAGTGTATTATCAGAGTAGATTCAATGATAACTCATTTTTAATTTTTGCCATATTTCTCTGTTTCCATATTTTAGCATTAAGAGCATTCATTGATGTATTTGATTTTTAAATCCTTTCCATTTAATACTACCCTTTCTGCTTTTAAGACTCTGTTTGTATGTTCTTAGCTAGCAATTCCTTGATTTGACCCTAATATTTGTCTGCTTAAATATGTCTCCTGGTTTCCAGTTCCTCATGAGTTTCCATCATTTTATGATAAATGTCTTACTAAATACCAAATGTTTATCTTTTATTCACCTACTGTGAGCACTTAGAACACTTAATTTCCAGTTGGCAACCACCTGGAAAATTTATAGTGTTTGAAAATTTCAAATTCATCTACTATCACAGGCAGATATATTAATCTCTTTGTTGCTATAGCCTTCTAAAAATGCCAATTAAAATTTGTCAGTGAGTTTGATACATATTTTGAATAATCAGTATTAGTTATTAGTTTAATTGCATTTTATATCCCCTGAAGCAGAGTCAACACAGCTAACATTGTGTTGGTTGGAATCATTATGTCATGGAAGTTGTAGGTTGGGGCCTCATAATTTGTGTATGATCTATTAATTCATTTGGTCTTTCAAATCAGGTGTAGAATATTAGAATGTTATCTGCCTATATGATGTAGTTAATAGGATACGTTGTTGGTGGTGGAAATATTTATAATAAAATAGTTTAGTTATAGAAGACAACCGTGTGGGATCTTGCTTTTATTGAATGGTCAAGGGAACAAAAATGTTTTCTAACTGTTACAGGCTGTACTGTGTCCCTCATAAATTCCTATGTTAAAGCCCTAAACCTCAGTATGTCAGAACTTGATTATGTTTGGAGATAGGGCCTTTAAAGAGAGGAGAGTTAAAATGAGATCTTTAGGATATCCCTAATTCAATCTGACTTGTGTCCTTATAAGAAGAGGAAATTTAGAGTCACAGCCATTCAGGGATGTACATGTACATAGGATAGACCATGTGAAGACACAGTGAGGAGGTGGCCATCTGCAAGCCATGGGGAGGGGCCTGGAGCAAATCATTTCCTTATGGCCCTCAGAGGAAACCAACTCTGCTGACACCTTGATCTTGGACTTCTGGCCTCCAGAATTGAGGAAATGAATTTCTGTTGTTTAAGCCACTCAGCCTGGGGTATTTTGTGAAGGCAGCCCTAGCAAACTGATATACTAAGTTAAGACATTTTTCTCATTTGCTTAGAGGTCTTTGGCTATAGAATAGAGTAGCCTATACTGAATGACTTTCCACTTTATCAAATCAGTTGAAGTAGCAGTTGTAGACCTGCTGTGTTGGATGTGCACTAGTAATCAATTTAGAAATATCAAAGGTTCTTCTACAAACTATGAATTATCACATGATTTGAATTAATTGCAAGTATGCTTCAATTCCTCTTTTGAGTAGACATGAAACATAAATTAGTACATATATAAGGTTATGTTAAAGCATTTTAAATAAATATATTCATGAAAATTCTCATTTAATTTCAGGATTAGATCTATGGCATTTCCTAGATTTTGTTTTAGAATACACTTAATCATGCTGTACTATACTAAGTTTTTGTTTTGTCTTTTTCTTTTACTCACTATATCCATATATATGTTTTTTATATATATCCATAAATATATATATATATCCATAAATATATATATTTATTTTCCATTTCTCCTTGTTTTGCTACTATAATAGTTGTAATTTTCGTATAAGCAGGTAACTGATAAAAATTAGTAACACTTTGCATTATTTCTTGAGACCTTTCCAAAAGTAAGGCATAGGTGGATGATGTTACTTTTTTTTTTTTTCATTTTCCTTTGGGAATAATGAAAATATTTAGTATATCCAAGTTGTGTACTGCTGGTTCTACAGATAGATTGTGGAGTAAAAACTATGTTCGTAAAGCCAGCTTATGATTCCTAATGGTTTTATGTCTCAGGGAACTAATTTGACTATCTGCAGTCATCTAGTAAATATACTTAGGAATTTACTTAGGAATTTTAAAGCATACATTAGTATACTTTACGTATATTTTTATATATATTTAGTAAGTATACTTAAGAATTCTAAAATAATTTTAATGTTGATATAAGCCAAATATTATAAAAGTTAAATTTATTTTTAAAATGTAATTTATGTATGTTTGCATATACTTACCAAAATGTTAGAATATGTAAAATTTTATGTTCAACAAATTAATACTTTTTTCACAAAAAGGTATGATGAGATATAACTGGACCATTCCCAAGGTAATTATAGGATTTGTGAAAAATATTTAGAGTATATTGCAAGTGTGGTATACTGGTAAGAGACCACATGTTTAAATCCTGCCAGTTTATTTCCAGGGATTGTCTGTATAGAGTTGGCATCAAAAGTTTAAGTTGTAGACTTGGATATAAGATTGTAAGAGTGATCATTTTGTAGTGCGAATATAAACTGTTTTGAAAAGCAGCAGAGCGGAATAGAAAGAGCATGTCCCAAAATCACTAGAAGGATTAAGGATTCTGTAGATTGACACTGAAGAACACTGTGCATGGAGGAACTACTTGCAGCGAAAGATTGCTTTTTGAGATACTGAGCTAGGAACATTTCCTGAATCTGCTGTGGCTTGGGCTGATAGATGATGATGAAGAAGAAAACTACATCAGGAAGACCTCTATATCTTTTTGGAGGTTAACAGGCTGAAAGTGGCATCAATACGTCATTAATCTTTTCGAGAAACTAACAGTTTACAGTGTTTGCAGATTTTGGGCCAGCTACGGATTTGAAGTAGCTACTTGAGCAGTTCTGTCAGTGTCACCTATGAATCATAGCGAACATCAAGTAACAGGACAGAACCACCAGTGACGACCAAGGTTTTAGAACTCTCTTACACTCGTGGTTGTAAAGCAATATTTACTGCACCTTAGTTTTGCAATATGAAGTAGGAAATTACAAACAAAGTAGGTGAAAGAAAATTTCAGAATAGTGTTTTCTGAAGGACAGTTTAACGTAACAAATCTGTTTATTGCAAAGAAACCTAAGCAGTGGATGGAGCGGACACATTAATGGCAATCTTATGAATCTTATTGGAGACAAGGTTGACATGTAAGCAGTTGGGGGAAGAGGTATGGAGATAATCAGATGCTGCAGGTAGAATTGTCAGCTGCTCTCCAGAAACCAGATTGTATTTATGTATCTTACAGAATCTTGAATTAGGAGTTGTATTGGTTTGTTAGGGCTGCCATAACCAATTACCACAAACTGAGTAAACAACAGAAATTAGTCTCTCACTAAAGTCCCTGAAATCACCGTATTAGTAGAATTGGCATCTTCAGAAGGCTCCAAGGGAGGAAGCATCCCATGCTTCTCTTCCAGCTTCTAGTGGCTACCTGGAGTCCTTCGTGTTCCTTGGCTTGTAGATGCATCACTCCACTCTCTGCCTGCATCTTCTCACCATCTTCTCCATGTCTCTTGGGGTCCTCTGCTTATGGACACTAGTCATTGGATGATGTCAGTCATAGGATGATTTCATCTCAAGATCCTTAACTAATTTCATCTGCAAAGTTCCTATTTCCAAATAAGTCACATTCTGAGGTTCTGGGTGGATAGGCATTTTTGGGGGACACTATTCACCCACTACAGTCATCTTTGGCATAAGTCCTATAACTGCATGGAGATAGCACCCATCTTTGAGTATTACGAAATAGTTCAGGGAAATTATACTAACAAGTATATCTGGAAAGCATTTATCATTAAATTGTGAAATAGTTTGGTTTTTAAGGGTTATTGTTAACATGCTTCCAAAATACCCTTTTCTTTGTCATTGTGTGAAAATACTAAACCAGTTAAAACTGAAATTATTGTATGCCTTTGTATTAGTCCGTTCTCACATAGCTATAAAGAGCTACCTGAGACCGAGTAATTTATAAAGAAAGTGGTTTAAGTGGCTCACAGTTCCATAGGCTATACCAGAAGCATGGCTGGGGAGGACTCAGAAAACTTACAATCATGGCAGAGGGCAAAGGAGCAGCACACACATCTTACATGACTGGAGAAGGAGGAAGAGAATGCAGGGGGAGGTGCTGCACACTTTTAAACAACCAGATCTCATGCAAACTCACTCACTATCATGAGAACAGCAAGAGGAAAATTCACCACCGTGATCCAATCACCTCCAATCAGTGCCCTTCTCCAACACTGGGGGTCACAATTCGACGTGAGATTTAGGAGGGGACACAAATCCAAACCATATCAGCCAGTGAATTTAAGGAATTTTTTTATTGATAGGCCATGATAACAACAATAACTATAATAAGTGATTTTAGTGGGCAAAATTAAAAATATATTTGCAATTAGATTATAGAAACATTATACGGAGAGAAACTGTTATTTGGACCATGGACTCTGAGGTTAGGTAACTGGTTCACCTGGAGTTGAAACCCCAGCTTGTTACAGGTATAATCTTAGACAAGTATCTTATTCTGTCTGAGCTTCCCTTTTCCTACCTATAAAATGGGTGCAATATTAGTACTTAACCCAGAGGTTTGTTGTGAGGATTAAATAGGTTAATATGTATAAATGTTTATAAAGTTTGAAAAGTACCTATTAATCATTGTATAAATATTCTCTATGTTTGTTATAGTTGTTGCTTTTATTTTTCCGTGATTATTTATTGTTGACACACATCTGCCTATCTGTCATTAACAGTGCAGGTAAACATGAGTCTCTGTGAATAATATGTTACAGAATTTTGATATGTATTGTCAGAAATTATTTGAACAGATTCAAATAATTGAATCTCTCCACCGCTCTTTTAGGTTTTCCTCCAAGACCACTTTCTCTACAGGACCTTCTGTGATCACTCAATCTAAAACTGCAAAAAACCCTGCCTCGGCATGCCAGAGCCAGACATAAGACATACATTGGCTTCTTTAATTGGCTGGGTTCTATATCTGCCACCTAAAATGTAAACTTCATTTTAGTTTGTTGTGTGTTGCCTGAGGCTTATTCAAACTTTAGAACATAACAGCCACACATTTTTTAGGCTTATGTTGGTACTTTTCTAAAAATGTTGGTACTTTTCTAAAAATTAAAGAATAATACACATACAGTTACATAAATGTACATAAGTGTACAGGGATCATAAGTGTACAGCTCAATGCATTTTCATGAGTTGGACATGCTAACATAGGGAATGGAATTTGCAAAATGGGTTCTATTTTTCTTCCTCTACTTCAGCCCACAACACTTTCTTTTGTATTTTGAACTTTGGCATAAGATTTCTCTTGAAAACGGAGTTCTAGACCTAAACAACCTTTGAAAACAACTGGTCTCCAGCAACTCTTCAACTCTGAGTTTATTTTTCTGGAGGTGTATGCATGAATTTAAAAAAGAAATTTTTTTCATTTCAGCCAAGAATTATGAAGGACTGCCATATGGAAATATAAAGTAACTTGTGAGAAATGATATAAGTGATAGGAAAATCTAAAATGATATTTATTCACACTCATAGGAAAACCTAAAGAAAATAAGATCTTGGGTAATCGTCCTTTCTCCCCTCAGAAGCGATCAGCCTTAAGCACAGATTTAAAATTGATCAGCAGTGAGACCCTTTTGTCATATAAATGTCTATCACTGTGATGGTGGTTTCTCGGCAGCTATCTTTCAAACTACATATTTTATGGAAAAAAAGAACTAGTGTTTTTAGTAGTTTTTGATATGTTTTGACTCTATAAGGAAAGGACTCTCAAAACAGCTTGTCGAACTCCTGTTTGGTAGGCATTGTGCTAGGCACTTGTATTAGCGAGGATTAGGCTTGACTGTGAGTGACAGAAAAAAAAGTTAGTTTAAATAAGATTCATCTATTTGGCCGGGCGCGGTGGCTCACGCCTGTAATCCCAGCACTTTGGGAGACCGAGGCGGGTGGATCACGAGGTCAAGAGATTGAGACCATCCTAACCAACATGGTGAAACCCCGTCTCCACTAAAAATACAAAAATTAGCTAGGCATGGTGGCACATGTGTGTAATATCAGCTACTCGGGAGGCTGAGGTAGGAGAATCACTTGAACCCGGGAGGCAGAGGTTGTGCCCTTGCACTCCAACCTGGGCAAAGAGAGAAACTTTGTCTCAAAAAAAAAAAAAAAAAGATTCGTCTATTCATTGTCTAATCAGTCATTTCGTGAATACCTCATCCATTCTAAGGCACCAAAGAGCTGTGAACACAAAAGCCTCTGCTTTCTTGAAGTTTACATTTTAGGTGGCAGATATAGAACCCAGCCAATTAAAGAAATCAATGTATGTCTTATATCTGGCTCTGGCATGCCGAGGCAGGGTTTTTTGAAGTTTTAGATTGAGTGGTCACAGAAGGTCCTGTAGAGAAAGTGGTCTTGGAGGAAAACCTAAAAGAGTTGTGGAGAGGCCATTTATGTTGGTATTTGAGAGAAGCCTATTCCAGGCAGAGGGAAAAGCAAGTGTAAAGGCCTCAAGGTATGGAAGTAAGACTGGAGCAGAGGGAGGGAGGGGGAACATAATAGGAGATAGTAGGGCATTACTGTCCATTGTAAGGATTTGACTTTACTCTGAGATGAGGAGCCACTGGAAGGTTTTGAGCAGAAGAGTAACATCTGACTTAAATTTTCAAAGGATTATTTTGGCTGCTCTGTTGAGGAAAAAGTGTAGATGAATAATGGTAGAATTAGTGAAACCACTCTGATGCTGTTAAAATAATCCAGAGGAGTAATAATGTTGACTTGGATCGGGAAGAGTAGTGAGGGTGGTAAGAAGTATTTGGAAAATCAATGCATTTTGAGGTTAGAACCAACAAGATGCGCTCTCTGGTTAGATGTGTGAGGCATGAAAGAGAAAAGAGTTATAAAAACTGATAATTTACTGAGATGTAGGGGCAAGTCAAGGAGGAAGATAAATTCTAGTTGTAAATGTGAGTTTAAGGTGCCTACTAAACATTAAGGAAACATGTCCAAATAGGCCATTGGAGTTCAGGGGAAGGATCTAGGCATGAGAAAAAATTTGAACATTTTTGAAGTCCTGCTAACATGCAGTCTTGGACTTCTGGGGCTGAGCTGGTCTCCAGTAGCAGCAAGTGAAAACTAGTCTCATTTGAAAGTGAGTTAGTCTGCACTTAACATTTCCCCTGTGACAAAGTAAAAAGCAGTAAAATTGCCCTCCCATGTACATGTACACAGAACCATTATACTAACAGAACATTTTGAATATTGTTATTAAACATTTCTGTTATGCACCTCTTTTTATTTAATATTTATACCATGGTTTTGAACAACTTCTCTAAGGGAATTCTCAAATCTTATAAGTAAACATGATTTCCTTTGAGATGGGCTTCTCCCACTAATACACTTTCTCTTCTAAAAAACTGCCTGCCTTTAATACCCTCTTTGTACTTGTAGAGGACAGGCTGGCTCTTTCTCTCAGGGGATGAAATAGCTCAACAGAATTGACTGGTGGCCTTTAATTGGTTGTATTCATTTCCTCCACTTGCCTTCTCCCTTTCCTCTTTCCATGTTCCATAGCAAATGAAGGCATTTCTCTTACAGTATTATGTAAAAACAACAAAAATTAAACCATCATTGCATACATTATAGTAAATTAATTAGGGAATGCAAATTCCATTTGTTATTACATGGGGTTCCATCAAGAATCAGAACAATGGGAAGAAAGATCTGAGTCAAGTGAGTCAAGGAAGGTACGACTACTTGATGAGGATGACTGGCTGTTCACTTAGCATTGCTCCTTTGTCTTTTTTTTTTTTTTGAGACAAGTTCTCCCTCTGTCACCCAGGTTAGAGTGCAGTGATGTAATCACTGCTTACTGTAACCTCAAATTCCTGGGCTCAAGCTGTCCTCCTGCCTTAGGCTCCTGAGTAGCTAGGACTATAGGCAGGCATCACTACCCCTGGCTAATTTTTTTTAAAGTTTTTATAGAGATGGGGTTTCACTACGTTGCCCAGTCTGGTCTCAAACCCCTGGCCTCAAGTGATCCTCTCACCTTAGCTTCCCAAAGTGCTGGGATTATAGGAGTGAACCACTGCACCTGGCAGCACAGTTTCCTTCAATTTATCTTTGCCTGTTACGAACCAAGTTTGCCTGTTACGAACCAAGTTTGCCTGTTACGAACTACAATTTATTTTTACCTTGATTTTTTTTTTTTTTGCAGTGTTGTTTTAGTTTCTTTTTGTCATGTAATGGATTTTATAATGATATTCTAGAATTTAGGTTTTGTTGTAGACCTGCTTAATAGTCAAGATTTTTTTTTATACTACTGAGGTTTGTTTTGGACCATCTTGTCCATACAATTTTGTTATTTTAACTTGCATTTATAAAATGTTGTTATAGCTTTATACAATGCTTTTATTATTACAATTGTCTAGGAAGAAATGTATTGCTTGGAGCCTGAAACTAAATAATTCACACATGAAACAATTGATTCTATGAGTGTAGGAAGGTTGATTTAGTTTGCATGTTTAAATTGTCTGTGGTAATAAGTTGTTCTTTAAGCTTTCCTTAAAGAAATCAGTTTCCCTGGGTTGTATCATGATATGTAAGAGTGTGGCATTTTTTAGTAAGCTTGTTATGAAATAATGACCAACACCTCCAGGAGATATTCATAGAGGATTTTTTTAAATTACAAAGATTACCTTATGTAACCTCTCCTCTCCTTTATTACTTGAAATCTTAATCTAGTAAATCACAGAGGCCATAGTGTTATAAAAAGCATGTATTCATGATTGCTTTAAACTTAAATATTTATAGTTTCGATTTTAACTTTTACTCTAAAGCTTCTTTAACACCTCTGGTGTATAATTATCATAATAATAAGACACTTGGAAAAAAGTCTGTATCTTAGATTTTAATGTCTGGGATATTTAATCTGTTGTATTTTCCTATTTCATTTTTAATGCTCGTATCTGAAGAGGTTAAAGTTAAATCCAAAACCCATTCCTTCAGCAAACATTTGAGTATCTGTAATATGTTTTTTAACTGATACAAAGATGAATGGTGTCTTCTCTTAAGGAATTCCCAGCCATTTGGGAGAGGAAGACAGATAAAAAGATAAATGTAAATGCAGAGTAGTAATTGCAAAGATAGAGATAATTACCAGTTGTGATGGGGATAAAGGTCACTTTACCTGTGTACTTGCTGTAGTTTTTGATTCCTTGTAAATTATGAATGGTTATGACCCACGGGTGAAGTGCACAAGGCAGATAGACATACATTGTTTCAAGGGTCAGTGACAGATTAGATGAGGAGTGATATGGACAGGGGAACTATAAGCAGTATGTATTTTTTAGATGAGTATTTGGCAGGATCTGAAGTAGAGCACCCCAGGTTGTAGGTGGTCCCTTGTTTAGGAACTCAGATGTTACATAAGCAGTTTACTGACATGCATTACACAGGAAAGGGGCAGCTTTACTGATTGTCTGGAAACCCCTATGCACAGTGTAAACAACACTGGAGAAAAACAGTAGGAGACCAGAGATCAGAGAATAGAAAAGGGTTCCCGGCCGGGCGCGGTGGCTCAAGCCTGTAATCCCAGCACTTTGGGAGGCCGAGACGGGCGGATCACGAGGCCAGGAGATCGAGACCATCCTGGCTAACACAGTGAAACCCCGTCTCTACTAAAAAAATACAAAAAAAAAACTAGCCGGGCGAGGTGGCGGGCGCCTATAGTCCCAGCTACTCGGGAGGCTGAGGCAGGAGAATGACGTAAACCCGGGAGGCGGAGCTTGCAGTGAGCTGAGATCCGGCCACTGTACTCCAGCCCGGGCGACAGAGTGAGACTCCGTCTCAAAAAAAAAAAAAAAAAAAAAAAAAAAGAAAAGGGTTCCCGATGACTTTAAAAGTGTTAAGTTGGCCAGGTGAGGTGGCTCACTCCTGTAATTCCAGCACTTTGGGAGGCCGAGGGAGGCAGATCATGAGGTCAGGAGTTCCAGACCAGCCTCACTAACATGGTGAAACCCCATCTCTACTAAAAATACAAAAATTAGCCGGTCGTGGTGGCGGGCGCCTGTGGTCCCAGCTACTCAAGAGGCTGAGGCAGGAGAATCTCTTGAACCTGGGAGGCGGAGGTTGCAGTGAGCCAAGATCGCGCCAGTGCACTCCAGCCTGGGCAACAGAGTGAGACTCCGTCTCGAAAGGAAAGAAAGAAAGAAAGAGAGAGAGAGAGAGAGAGAGAGAGAGAGAGAGAGAGAAGGAAGGAAGGAAGGAAGGAAGGAAGGAAGGAAGGAAGGAAGGAAGGAAGGAAGGAAGGAAGGAAGGAAGGAGGAAAGAAAAAAAAAGGTGTTAAGTCAGGAATAAATTAAGTACTGCTTGTCAAGTAAAATACCTGAGGTGTCATGATTGTTTGAATCTGAGAATTGCAAGAGAGGAAAGGGTCAAGACCAGCAGGTTTCTAGCACAAGAAATGGAATGTATGGTCCTTTTGCCTTCTGGGGTGTGGAGATTACAGATAGGGAGCTGGTTGGAGGTAGAGACACATGATGTCTGAAGTGATGAGAGATGTCATCTGGTGGAATGTTAACTGAGGAAAATGCAAAGTCAAAATTGTCTAGCTAGCTCTGTTTGATGATGGCTCTGTTTTGCTAGTTTTCTTCCAAAGAATGAACAGGAATACAAAAAATATGATTAATTTCTTGGTGAGAAGATTGAAAGATAAAATTCACACATAGGTCACATACAGAGACACCAGTAAATTAACACTTCTTTGAGAGTGTACAGTTTAATACTCCCTGATATAGTTCAGAATTTTAAGACATAAAATATAGTTCCTGACTCAAAGAACTTGACACATGTGAAAAATGTGGATAAAATTATGTTTGAAGATACATACAAGAATTGTCTATAGAAATTGAATAATTGCTGAACAAATAAAAACACCAAGAGAGTTTTTTTCTTTTCTTTTTTTAAGTTCTTGGGTATATATGTAGGATGTGCAGGTTTGTTACATAGGTAAACGTGTGCCATGGTGGTTTCCTGCCCCTATCAACCCATTACCTAGGTGTTAAGCATGCCATGCATTAATTATTTTTCCTGATGCTCTCCCTCCTCCTGCCTGCCACCACCACAGGCTCCACTGTATGTTGTTCCCCTCCCTGTGTCCATGTGTTCCCGTTATTCAGATCCCACTTATAAATACACCCAGGGAATTCTTAAAATGCTCTTTAGTTTTACCCATCAGATGGCATACATTTGCTTAGCCCAGAATTCTCACACTCCTTTCTTTCTTCCAAGTGTGTGTTGGTCCTTATTTAAATACCAAGTGAGAGGTTGGTCAATTACATTTAAATCCGCTTAACCATAATGTACAAGTAATATAATCAGAGACTTCTGATGAAGCATAAGAAATGACTTAGTGAGATTTGTATCTGTAGAGTAGCCTCAAGAACTATTTTATCTTTTTGAAGATAGCTTGCTTGTTTTTCATGATGTTGACCTGAAATATTTGAATATGCCCCCAAACATTCCTACTATTTTACTCTTTAAAATAGCAATCCTTCTTCTTAGACTGACTGTCCCTGGTCTGGTGATGATGATGTTGAAGATATGATGACTTTACTTTTTCTTTGATTCTAATATCACTTATTTCAATCTTTAAGATTTTCATGTCTTATTTAGTTCTAATAATAACATAGAGCTATTCTTTTTAAAAATTTTACCCTATATTATGACATGCAAACTTTTATGAAATGTCTGTGAGGTAAACATATGCAGTGAGATCCTTCCCATTTCACTAATGTGGAAATCAAGCCCAGGAGAAGTTGCTTCCAATCATAAAGAGCATAGTTCCTGACCCACTGACAACCACAGAATTGGAAAAGGCACGAGCCTCTTATCCAGTGAAGTAAGTCCCTCTCCCACCTAGTGGAGAAGCACTCACTCATTGGGGTGGCTCTATCTTCAGTTACCAGTAGCTGGCTTCCTCTGAGGGCAGCCCAGACTGTTAGGCACCTCCAAGAATGAGCCAAAAATGTGCTTCTCTTACACTTCCCCACTGGAGTTCAGCCCTCTGACCAGACATGTACTTGTATATCCATATGGTACAATAAAAAGTAAATATTTGGTCTTTGCCCCCTGGTTCCTGACATAAAGCTCCTAGAAGTTTTGGAATTTCCTGAGTGACGCGTCTTTTGTATGTTAATGTGGTGACTAAAGGTAGGTAGGGGTATAGCTTCAGGATGAAGACTGGTCTCTAGAAGTACTAAACATATGATTAAAGGGTTAGAACTATCGGCTTATACCCAATGTATGGGTGCGAGAGGGGCTGAAGATTGAGCTCAATCACAAATGCCAGTGATTTAATCAATAGTGCCTTTGTAATGAGGCTTCAATAAGGACTCTGAAAGAGGATAGGGGAGCTTCTGGGTTGGTAACACATGGATGTGCTTGGAGAGTGGATGTGCTGGAAGGGCAATGAAACTGTCCACCACCCCCGTCCCTCCATTCCTTGTCCTGTACATCTCTTCCATTTGGTTGTTCATGAGTTGTATCGTTTATAATAAAGCTATGATCGTAAGTATAGTGCTTTCCTGATTTCTGTGAGTCATTCTAGTGAATTGTGGAACTTCAAGGAAGGGAGTTTTGGGAATCCCCAAATTTATAGTGAGTCAGTCTAGAGTGGTCTTCTCGACTGGCAACTGGCATCTGAAATGAGGGTAGTTTTGTGGGAGTGAGCTCTTCTACCTGTACAGCCTGACACTAAATCTGGGTATTTAGTATCGGAATTGAAGGATTTTGCCCTTAATTTATGGAGTCGGCGCTAACTCCAATTGTAGGACACCCAGTTGGTATTGGAGAATTAGACAATTGATTGGTGTTGGAAAAATGTATTTGGTGTCAGAAAAAAAATCAAACAATCTATGTTCTCTCCCAACATTTGCCCTGTGCATTTTCTCATATGGGAGTCCCTCAGACCTATTGGTCTGTTCTCTAGATCTTTTGCTAATTTGACATGTGTGCATAATAAAATTGGTTAAGCAGACTAAGTATTTTAAGTACATGGTTTTATTCAAGGTGAGATACTACTTTAATATATAGACTACTTAAAAATAAATACATATATAAAAAGTTATATATATAACTGCACACTCTCCCATCCATCCAGAATGCTTAGGCATACATTCCCTGGGTTTAGGAAGGGAATATGGATTGCTTGTGATTGCAATGGGCAAGAATGTACAAGAAACCCCTTATTATGTGAAAATTATATCTGTTTATTTAAATGTTACTGATGGGGGTTATGAAAATAAAATGGTGATTTCTATAGTAATTTATATATAACACAGTAGTTAAAAATAAGGTCTAGAATGAAACTGCTTGAATTCAAATTCTAGCTTCACCAATTTTTAGTTGTTTGACCTTTTTACTTAGCTACTGATCTCCAGTTTCCTCATCTGTAAAACAGGAATAATAATAATGCCTACTTCATGATGTTCTTGTGGGTTTGAATGAGTTAATTAATAGAAAACACTTAAGACAGTACCTGACATACGTAAACACTTACTACATTTTAGCTGTTGTTATTACCATTACTGTTGTTTTTATTGTCACTGCTACTATTATAACAATTACTACTACCATTATACTACTAATACACTACTTTTTTGGACCTAATTTATAGCACAAAGTGGATGTATGGCTTATAAACATTTCTGAGCATTAATTTACTTAATAAAAGAGACAGGGTCTTGCTCTGTCATTCAGGCTGTAGTGCATTGGTGCCATCACTGGTCACTGTAGCTTCAAACTTCTGGGCTCAAGAAATTTTCCCACCTCAGCCTCCGTACTAGCTGGGACTACAGGCACATGCCACCATGCCTGGCTAATTTTTTTTTTTTTTTTTTTTTAATTTTTGGAGAGACAGAGTCTTACTTTGCTGTCCAGGCTGGTCTTGAACTCCTGGCTTCAAGTTGATCCTCCTGACTCAGCTCCTAAAGTGCTGGGGTTACAGATATGCATCACCATGTCCAGCTTGCTTTTGAACCTTTATTTAATCAGAAGTTGCAGAGTTTTTGGAAGTATAAAAAGTGACTGAACCACCTGTAAGAGTTCTTGAAAAATGATAGAGGAAATGCTAATGAGACTTTAAGGCAGAGATCAAATAGACTAGGAGAGCAAAAGGAATCTCTTCTGTAATGCTGATAGAGAACTTTGAAAGAAGCAAAGAAAAAAAATTGCAAATGGGAAGAGTAAATGAAACACCATTGGCGCAATCAAATAGAATCTTGGTTGTGGATAATTGACAAGCAGACATAAAAATGAAAGAGCATAACATAGGAAATATGTGTTACCACTATAAGCAGTGTACAGCAAGGTATTGGGGAAATGAGTTAAATAGTTAAAAAGGTAAGAATCTGTGATTCTTAATATTGAGAACATGACTCAGATAATGGGGTGTATTATAGCATTTGTTGTGTAAATTCAAAGAATCACAGAAAGGGAATACATGAGAAGTAAAACAAACAAAAAAACCTATTGAGAAAATATGCATGAGTATAAATCCACACTAGCTTCATCACGGTGGGAGCAAAACGTTAAAGTACCATCACTCTTCAAGCACAAACCAAGTATTATATGTGGTTCTCAGAATAGTTTAATCATTGAACTCCTGAAACATTGCATCTAAGAATTAGATCGCTAATTTTTAAAAATAAGAAAATACATTTAGGTTGTATTAAAAGATGTTAATGTCAGAATACCAAATGTTATTTTCTGTACAATTAGGTTTAAAAAAAAAATAAAACACCATTTCATATTCTTATACATTATTTTTAATATCTCCTTACTATTTTATTCTTTTGAACCAAGCTTAAAATTAAAAAAAAAAACTCAGTTTCATTTTGTTGGGCGTTTAGAGGATATTCCTATCCTTACAGATAAAACGTGAATTGTACCCATTCTTCAGGATTAATTCAAATCCTAAGAATGGCAGATTACTTGAATTTCTATATTCATTCTTTAATCATCATTTTATATAGTTCACAATGATCAATAACAATAGATTTTTTTTAACCTAGAATTCGTTTGTACTAAAACAAATAGTTTAAAAGTTGGTTTAGGTCACTCTATCTTTTTTTTTGTACTACTAAATCTTTTTGCTAGTGTCATATAAAATTGACTGTGAAAAGATTTTCAGAAATGATCCTTAATGTCTGTTCTGCTGGGTGACCAGTATATTCTCTTAGTGACACAGTGCCCTGGTTTACTATTTCTTCTTCATGTGTACTGTGAGAGCCACTTTAAGTCAAAGAAGGAAAAATATTATTAGATAATAAAGTGTTCAGGATATCAGTAAAGAAAGCTTGACATTTGTCATTATAAATGGCCTCTGCTACTTTTTCTTTCCCATTGTCGATAAGCTTGGACAATAGAAAGCATTTTTCCCCATCTTTCCCGTCTACTCACTGTTCCCTGTCAAGAGATGATTTTGAAAAATGTTAAAATTATATTTAAATCAGTTGAACTTTAAAAAATGTTTTATTTTTGTCTGTGAATAGACTGATGATTTTGTAGTATTTCCAATGGTCAAGAATTCTAATAAAACTTATTTCTTAAGTGTAGTTATTTGTGTATGTGAGCACTTCTTAAATTTTGTCTTATGTTTTAAAGACTGTCTTATTGAATTTCTTTTATAACTAGATTTTAAATTGAAAGGTTAAAAATTAGTGAATTTTATTTTTCCTATTTTATAATGAATTTTCTTACATTATTATGAATTTTTTTCATGGATGTTTTGTTTCTAGGGTGTCTTACCTTTTATATATTATAATTTTGTCCCTTCAAGACATTTAATATACTCTCTTTTAGTCTCTGTAGAAATGCTGGAAAAGAATTTGAGGCAGATGGGAAGGCAGCTTCAACAGCTTGAGAAGGAATTGGAAACCTTTCCCCCTCCTGAGGACTTGCATGACAAGTTTGTGACAAAGATGTCCATATCCTTTTGATATCTAAATAACTTAAGTCACTAGTCAACTGGAGATACAGTTTATTTAATATTTTAGGTGTCTTTGTGTATCCAGAGATCATTCTGTAGTGCCAAATTACAGAAAATTTAACCTTTGCCTTCTTGCAGGGAAATTTATCAAAGCGTCTGTCTATCATGAATAATACACAAATGTCTGTCTGTCTGTCTGTTTGTTTGTTTTTTGAGACGGAGTCTCACTCTGTCACCTAGGCTGGAGTGCAGTGGCATGATCTTGGCTCACTGCAACCTCTGCTTCCCAGGTTCAAGCAATTCTCCTGCCTCAATCTCCTGAGTAGCTGGGCGTACAGGCTCTCACCACCACGCCCAGCTAATGTTTTTGTATTTTTAGTAGCGACAGGGTTTCATCATATTGGCCAGACTGGTATCGAACTCCTGACCTCAAGTGATCTGCCCACCTCAGCCTCCCAAACTGCTGGGATTAGAGGCATGAGCCACCATGCCCGCCCACAAATGTATACCCATTAATTTCTATTCTTTTTTCCTTTTTATCAGCTTGGATAATAGTATGTTCTCTCATCTTTTCCCTGTCATGTGCCTTATTTTCTTCTGATGTTCATTAAGAATTGAAAAGACATTAAAACTTAGTTTGAGGAAGTTTGACTCTAAAGTCATGATGTGGTTTAGATACCTTTGAAATGTTTGAAGAAGCAGGTACAAGACTTCATAAGCGAGTTTAACTAGTCAGCTTAACTTCAAGAATTGGCATGTATTGTAAATTAGTTTTTGCTCCATAAAATTTAATATTTCCTTTAGAAATACTATATTCTTACAAAGTCAAAATGGAGTTTATTATAGTCACTACTTGTATTGATATTTTCCTAACCTAAATAAATCGATAAATATATGTGTGTATATTCATACACGCACACACACACACACACACACACACAAAATAAATAGCATGAGGCTTGTGTCCTGTTTAAGGTTTTCTTTGTATTCAATTATATTTATTATCACTAACTTTGTAGCTTAATCTCTAATGAGTAACTGAAGTAATAAACTTTTTTATTTCTTGAAACTAATGTTGAGTTGCTTTGCAAACCATTTTGTGAAATTGCAGACTGATATCTTTTGTGTTGTAATAAAATATTACTACAATGCATTATTAAAATCCCATATGGACAAATGAATTCTGTGTGAAAGATAACTCACTTCTAAAATGAGCTCTTATAAATAGACACTCCTAATATCTTAAACTGAGGTACTTGAAATAAAATGACTAGTTTCCCTCTTTCTACCTCTTCTCTCCTGAGATTTAGTGAATCACAAAATTAATATTTGGCTTGTCATAGATTTTATTGTATATGCTTTCAGCTTAATTGTGAACTAGTTGAATTTTAGCTTCCTTCACTGTCTCTGTCGGGAAATATCATAAAAATATGCTCCAGCAACAATCAATTCAGGCTAATGTGTTTGTTTCCTTTTGTATCTTCCCACCCATCCAGTTTCTTATTTCATTAGGAAGGCTGCCTTTATCACCACACTGAGGAAGGCTTTTTTTTTTTTTTTTTAAGTAAAGGTGAAATCTGTATTCCTCAAAAAATTTTTGTGCTACCTTCTCATATGACAAAGTATGCTTTTTAAAATAAATATATTATTGCCGTTATATGTTTCATCATTCTTAGCTTTTTTCTTAATTTTATCATGTTAAAATGTTCATATGTGACAGTTTGTTAATAGCTAAGTACTGTTAATTGAACTACTTATTATTGTTCCCTATAGATATAAAGCAGTTCAGAAAAGATTTTGCTTGCATGTAGCTTCTGGTAGTACACTGTGAGTCCACTAATTATGAAGCTCAGGTTTATAGAACCAAGATGAATTCCTGAGCTTAGAGTAAAGGTTGTAGAATCTTGCTTAGCAGACGATCTCAGGACATATCTATACTTGTATTTATATGACACAAGAAACTGAATGATGTCGGCTTCTTGAAAGGTATGTGGCTCATAAAAAGCAACCAGCAGGAAATCAGAAACAGGAAGGATGATGCTTTGTTGGAAACAATTTTTCATTCTGAGTACAATTATACTCCATGGACAAGAAAGCTACTACATCCTGTCGCTAAATATCACAACCTAGAAGCCTCTAATGAACTGATTAGCATTCATGTATCTCTTGGAAGTCAGATATATGAACAGTTGGTGCACTTTGCTATTGACAAAGCTTATAATCATAAATATTCTTTGCTGAGATTAGATTGCACTCGTTTGCTTTTCATCTTAGTTAGACATACTAGTTTTCAAGTAATTAAATTCATTCATTGAAGTCTTTGTTTACTTTAATTAGGACTGACAAGTCAGATTTTGCATATTAAATGCATTTATACAGATCTTATTAAAATGGCAAATTGTGAGCTCCTTAGATGTTAAAAAATTGAAGAATTTGGAATCTAAAGTGCACAATGAATAAAATATACTTAAAGTTTGTTATTAACCACTTAAACTTTGTTCATGTTTTTCATTTAAATGCTTGTTAATCGAGGTACATATCAAACGTTTGGTTCATTCACCAATTCTGGAAGAATATGTGTATTTTTTAAATTGTTAACAATGTATCTTACAAGTATGTACTTAAACAATTATGATTTAGTGAACTGTTAAATCAATTAATTGAATTGTTTTAAATTATTGAGATACAATTTTATTGTAATGTGAAATTTTACTAATAGCATTTGATGATAGTATATTGTATTTTTATTCTTTCAATGTATGCTCACTCTTTACCTATACAGCTTAATATTTAAAAAGTTGAATTTAGTGCATCCTTTAAAAAGCATGCACTATCATTTCAAATATCATTGACTTTTTAGTAATAATTATTACCTCCCACTTGCTAAGTCTAGTCAGAGCCTTAATTAGAGTTGACCATTTCCACAGTAACTACTTGCTTGAAAAATGTGAAACCAAATTCAGCGTATATCAGTATTGTTACATGCAAACTATTGTATGTGAGGTGTATGTACTTACTAAATTTTTATCGGTGAGAAAATTAACAATATGCCAGGATTTGTGTCATGTAGTGCTTGTTCCTTTCTCATGATCTTTAAATTCTGTGATATGTCTTATTTTAAGGAGAATAACAAATAGAATTTAGAGCATTGCACTTGAAATTCTTCTTGCATGAGCACTTGCCTTTCTATTTTCTTCCTACTCCCTCTCCTGTGTCTTTCAGAAAAACTTATTTTGCTAGACATTTATATATTTCTGTATTTATTACAACTTATGTGACAAGTTACTTGACTCCTTTCCATGTTATATTCTTTAAATTTGTTCATTGAAATCCCACTTTATTTTCACACTTTTGTGTGTGTTATTCTATATAGCAATGCTTTAGAAACTTCTGAAATCACTGGGTGGATGCTAAAGCCAGCCCAGTAAATTCATTGAGAGAAAGATTTACTTATATCTATATTCTACACTGCATAATGTACAGCATTTTTCAAATAAAGGAATTTAGTATGTTGAACTTTGAACTGTGGCGACTAGGAAGTAAAATAGAAGGTTGGAATGGATGAAGTGTAAACTTGTGTAATACACAGTCCAGTTGTAAGAGTGGGAAATGGGGCAATTGGGTGATTTATTGTAGCAGATTTTTCTTCTCTTGAATTAGTCTTCTCCCTTTCTTCTCCTTTTTTTCTTCCGATCTTTCTTTCTTGCCTGTCTTCCACTTAATTCCTTCTTAGCCAACTTTTAAAGCTAGCATTAAATGTGCTGCTCTTAATTCTCTCGGAGTCCCCAAATTTATAATAATCTTTTCTTTCTCTGAAGTCGTATTATACTTGCAGGCGAGTACTGCCTAATGGAGGGCTCACTGCTCTTTAACAGTCAAGCCTCTGTTGTTTTAGTTAATCTGACTTTCTTAGCCAAGACTTTAACTACCTAACCTCTGTCACTCTATGTAATATCAATTTTTTTTCTACATCATACTTATACTATGTTGAAAATCTGATTCATTATTTATTATCTGTCTCCATACTCTAAAATGTTTCATGACAGCAGGGACTTTGCCTGACTTGTTAGCTACTATTTTTCCTGGTGCCTAGAATACAGTGGAACTCAGTGAACACTTACTGAATGGCTTGCTGGATCCTGTGTACTTAAGAAAGTCTATGAAATATATTAGACACATAGGACTGAATGATGCTGATCCTTGAAAAGTGTGTTAATGGAAGTTGTGGGCATCCTCGGTGACAGAACCCTAATAATGGCAGTATGACCTAAGAATAAATGCAGGATATGTTTGTGGTAGGTGGTTTGGTGATGAGCAGTACTGGCAGACCAGGAGAAGAATTCCAAGTCTTAGTTGGCCAACACTTAATGCTTGTGTTTCAATGCATGTAAACACAGATTTGGTTATTGTATCTGCCTCTCAAATTGGAGGATTACAGTGATTCTAGTAGAAATTCATGAGAATTTGGCCTCAGTGTTGGTAAAGGAAAACAAAATAGATTTCTCAAAACATCAAGTAATTGGGCTTATATTAATATTTTATAATGAATTTTATGAAATGTTTATTTTGTTGAGTATCCCACATATTTTTCCAAAGCTCTTGACAAATACAGAAGTTGGAATTTAACAGTTTGCCCAAGGACAGCTAACTACATTGTGTTTTCTTTTTGATGATGATGATGATGATGATGATGATGATGATCATGAAGAATTAGAATTCTGTCATATGCTAGTCTACATTTACTCCCTACCTGGCAGTAGTGCTGTCTCTTTTTTCCTTGGTCTTTCATTATTTTTCTCAAAGTAAAGGGCCTGCATCAATTTCCTTATTTCATCCTCTACTGATGAAAGTTCTGGCCAGAAGAACCATATATTTTTGAAATTGTGGGCCAAAATAAATTGTAGACATAAAAATCCCATTTTTAGCTTCTTTCTCTTGGCCTGCCTGAATACTGGTTTTTATTTGTTTTACATTTTGCTAATGGCTAGTCAAAGTTAATAAAAGGACTTCTGCAAATTTAGCTATGTTCCATTTCTTTAAATGTCCCTATTTAAAGGAGCCATGGGCAATTATGAGTGATGCTCTCTCTAAAAGAATCATTTTTTCTGGATGTGGTATAGTCATATTATATCTGACTGCATTAGCAGTTTGCCACACAAGAAAGAAAATTTCATTGTTTATTTAGAAAATGTTTTCTAATATCAGTGACTGTCACATTCACATCAAATTCATCTTCTTAATTTCAGTGGGTTTTGAACTATATTGTCATGAGTGAGAGAAGAACATTTCTATATGTGTGTGCCTATGTATGTAATAATAATTTTTAATAATCTAATGCATAAAGGAAATTATATACCAGTTTTCTAAGAGAAGTTAGAACACTAATTTGCTTACATAATGGAAGAAGTTTTCAGTTTAACTCTTAAAATTGTATTTTGTTTGCTTTTAGAACCTTAAAGTTTAAAATAAATGAGGGATAATAATAACAAGTATTTTTGTGTGCTACTAAATGCCCACTTTTCTGAGAACTTTGCATGTGTTAACTCATTGAGTCCTCTCAGTAGCCCTGTCAGTTGGTGATATTATTATTCCCATTTTACAGATGAGGAAACTGAAGCACAGAGACATGAAGGCACTTGCCCACAGGCACACTACCACCAAGTATAGGAGCTAGAAATTGATCCCAAGTTGTCCAATTTAACTGTTGTGCTTAATGCTTGTACTGTTGATTTCAGTATCATTGCAATTACTCAGCTGCCAACTACTGAACTATAATTTTAAATCATATTGTATGATCTGCATATTATATATTATTATGGTAAGTTGGAAGAAAAAATTTTTAAATATGTTAAAGAGAAATATTAAATACATAAATCTTTTCTAATGATTTCCCAAAGTTAATTGGCAATTGAATTTAAGATTTTGTTGCTATGCAGTATAGACTGACTTTAAGAATGGTAAACTATTAGAAGTAATTTTAGAATTTTGGAAATGTAATAATGGTGGCTATTAGACTAAAGCATTGGATTTACAGAGTTCTCACCCCCCAAAGCATTACTTTGTAAATTTCAGAATACCTTAACTATAGTATACAGATTTGTTATCAGTGCAAAAGAACAATATGAGACAGTTTCGAAGTTACACGAAAACATGGAAAAGTTATACCAGAGTATAATGGGATACTATGCCATTGATGTGAAGAAGGTGTCCGTGGAAGACTTTCTTACTGACCTGAATAACTTCAGAACCACATTCATGGTATGGTAAAAAAAAAATTGTTTTTTAAAAAGTTTTTTTTATTTATACTGTCTTATTTATTATCTCATTACGTCGTTCTACTCTTGTTGCTGTAGGAAAACCTATATTTTCTGATTTTGAAAGTCAACTATAAAATTTCAGATTTAAAAATCTATTGAAAAATGTACGGTTTGTTCTCCTTTTGACCTTTCCAACATTAAGCTGTAATCAGACATTTTGATTGAAAAAGTGACAAATTCTGAAGTTCTTCATAAAGACTCCCTTGCTGACTGATTACAGAGCAATTCTGTAATAAGTTTTTGGCTATGAATTTGTTTCTTTATACTTAAGATCAATTTGTATTTTTGTGATATAATTTTACCAAATTCCATGCAGCTTTTATAAGGCTTTTTTTCCTTTTCTTAATGCATTGTACAATAAGCTACATGCAATTTGCCTTTGAATAGGTTTTACATTCGTAGGGCTTCCTTTCGATACTTTAATAGGGAGATCAGGCCTTTGATGTGGAATACTTTCATTTAGGCATTAAAAATATCTTTTCAAAAATATTAGCTGATTAGATGGGGGGAAGAAAATAACTACACATATATTAAAGTGAGGAGGCATCTTTGCCTCCCTAGGGAAACTGGTGATACATTTCTACAGTGAAAAATGGTTATTCTTAATAGATGGGTAAGTCATTTCTGTATTTTAGCAATTGTTTGTGGCGATTAAAAAGTTTTGAGGTGTGAAGAAAAAGAAGGTTGAATTTAAAGAACTGGTTCTTTTTAATCTCAGGAAAACTTTATTGCTGAGGTTGTTGGACTTGGTTATAATTATTTAGTTAGGATTAGATAACCTTTTAATAAAAATAGTATGTTAAAGGAAAACTAGTTTACAAGAAATACACATTTGGTCACAGTTCTAATTTATTTTCTCCACAAATTCAAAGCAATCTGTAAATTATTTTTCACTGTCAGAAATGAATTTGGTTAATAAATATATTTATGATATACCTGTATGTGTCACATACTTTGCAATATATTATTTTAAATTTTGCAATGTTTTGTGAAGCAATATGGCTTAGTGGAACTAGTAAAGACTTTGCTGTCTGAGAGAGCTAGATTTGAATTTTATACGAGTTATGTGTCTATGAAGACTTATTTAACCTTGACCTTCAGTTTCCCCATTTGTTTTAAAAAAGTAATGTGAATTCCTTCCCCATGAGAATGTTTTAAGTATTAAATGATATAATATATAGTTAATGTTTATCATAGGTCCTGGCACATGGTAGTTGCTCAATAAATTATGCAGTAAACGGTTAATTCAGCAGGCTTGGGGTGCTCAAAACCTTCATATTCCAGAGAACACTGACCCCTGACTGGCTACTAAGAGACCTAGAAATATCCTGCCTGATAAGGGCATTTTATATACCTGGGGTCTTGGGCCAACCTATATAGATATGCTAACAATGTGATTTATGGTGAACACCTGTTTTGTTTACCTGGGGCCTTGGGCCACACTGTCTCCATTTGACCTCTTACTGAGCTGAAGATAGAATAGCTAAGATTAGTCTTCCAGGCAGTCTATGCTTAAGTGACTGACTCTCAATAATAAAATCCTTGACACCAAGACTCGCGGAGGCTTCCCAGGTTTGCAATACTTTGTACATATTGTCACATATTGTTTTGGGGAAGATGAAGCATTGTCTGTTGGACTCCACTGAGAGAGGGCAATGGGAAACTTGGACCTGGTTTCTCCTGAAGTCTGCCCTTTGCACATTTTTTCTTTTAATAGTGTTTGTAATAAACCATCATAGTTAATATAATGGCTTTTCTGAGTTCTATGAGCCTTTCCAGCAAATTATCAAACATGAGGGTGTCTTGGGGACCTCTGACACAATTGTGCATCAAGTATAAAATGGATATATGAAGTAATAATATCCTTCTATTCTGAGTATTTTCTATAAGCCAGGTGTTCTTCTAAATGCCTTACATATAGTATGTCAGACAAGCCACACAATTCTTCTATGGCAGATAAAGGAGCTGAGGCACAGAGATGGAACATATCCAGCTCAGTGTTGTACTGTTATAAAATGGTCGAACTAGAATTTAAACCCATAAAATCTTCTTTATAGCCTTCTTTAAGGGCCCTAACTCTTAAACATTATGTCACGCTGACTCTTGTATTCTACAGTTTATGTTCCATTTCACAAATTATAACACTGACGTTTGGAGGGTTTCCTAATGAGATCAATGCCATATTGATTGTAAGGGATCCAGTTGGGATTTGAATCCAGATCCCAACTATGTAAAGTATACATATTTTAGATCGATTATTTACAAACCAAATTATTGTTCCAAAAAAATGACCACTTTTTCTTTTTTTCTATTGGGAGAGGGGTTAGGTTTCAAGCTAGTCCGGTTTGACACAGCAATAGCAGTCATGCATTTAATAGATGTTCATAGATCTAAAAGGATTAGAGGGTTTTGGCATTCTATGGGTAACTTTGCATTTCATGTGGGCAAGTAGTGGGCAGAGAGAGAAAGTGTTTGAATGAGAAAAGGGTTCCAAAAAGTGGGTAACAGAGTGACAGCTATACTTTGTTTCAGAGTTCTTATGGGTCCTAAAAGTCACTACTACCACACACACATTCATGTGTACACTGTACTAAATTAAAATTGTTAACACTAGATTTAATAAAAAATTATTAAATCTAAACAATAGTATATAGAAGAAATTTTATTTAGGAGATAAATAAGCATGAAGGCTGGAAAGGAAGTGATTGTAACAAGGTGGTGAGATTTTCTACAGGTACTTCATTCTCTTCTATTTTTCTTTCTTTTTTTGGGATAAATATGATTATACTGCTTAAATTTTAAACAAAATATATCTCTTTGAAGTCTGGAGTGGTAATATTGGCAAAAACTCCTGACAAATAAATGTCTCATTTTGTCAGAGTCTTCTGAGCTCTTGGGTTGCTCTTTAATTCCGTATTATTCAACTTTGAAAACCAGGTTAATATGAGTGAGTCAGTATGGAAATGTTAGATCTGTAGCTAAAGAAAGATGTAGAGTTTTATTTGTTGAAGATCTTGTTCTGGAAATCCACAATCATAGGCAAAAATTTTCTTCTTAAAAAGTACTGTTAAAATGTTTCCATTGTTTATCCTCTGGCATTTAGTTATACTTCTGGTCATGAATGAGCAGGTTTTATTATAAGGTGAAGGCTTATTTTTGTATTACATATCGGGGGTTGGAACCACTGTCTTCACTCCATACCTACTCCCCACATTGGCAGTTTTCCATGGAATGTTTTCTCTCAAGTTCAGGCCACTGTACTTAAGTGTTTCCTATGCTTGGAGCACTTTCTCCATACTCTGCCTGGCTAAATTATCATACCCATCCCTCTAATCTCTGTTCAGACATTTCTTCCTTTAGTAAGATCTGTCTGTCATATTTATCTTTGTATCTCTAGTGCAATTCATGGCATATAATAGATAAATCTGTTGAGTAACAGATGATCAATGGGTGATTTAATAGCTAACATATATAGAGCTAACCATGCATTTGAAGCTATATTTACTCATTTAATCCTTATGGTAGCAAACAGATGTAGTATGCGTACTGTTATTATTCCCATTTTTCAGATGAGGAAACAGGTAGAGAGAGATCCTGACTTGTCCATCATTACATAGCTGGCAAGGAGCTCAGATGCTTCCCCAGGCTGTCTGACTCCAGCGTCTATACTATACATGGCTGACCTGTGTTAACATCTATAAAATGCATAACTGCTATTGCTGTGTCAAACAGAACTAGCTTGAAACCTAACCCCTCTCCCAATAGAAAAAAAAAAAAAGAAAAAGTGGCCATTTTTTGGAAAAATCATTTGGTTTGTGAATAATTGATCTAAAATATGTATAATTTAAGATTGTCTTGGGATTTAAACTTAAGCAGTTAAAGGCTGGGTTTAAAAGCTTTCTGCTATACATTTGACTAACTCATACAGTCTCTCCTCAGTGTTTCTGGGATCTTATGACTAATTTGTATAGATACAGCCCTTTGGGTTCATTTTTTTGTTTGCTCTATGAGAGCCTTGTTACAATAGCTAAAGAAGGAACATCTGTTCCAGACTGCTGCCTCAAGCCATGTAGACCAAGGGGGAAAAGTTTCAAAATCTTGTAGCTTCTCTGAGGAACAGCTGTTTACTTTGACAGCAGTTTCAGTCACTCCTCTTCTACTTAAGAATTCTCAACTGGGAATTAATTTTTTTAAACAGTCTACTATAGATAATATGCTCATTGGGAATGGTTCTATTTCGAACTACTGATCAATTTCCCAAGAAATAGGGAGTAAGTTTGCATTGTAATTTTGTTTAGCTTTATGTTTGTTACCATGATCAACAGAACAAAACCAAAACAACTACCATGGTTTGAATAGTTGCTTCTTACTAGATCCAGTGTCCGGTGCTTTGCATGAAGCGTCTCACCTCGTCTTTACAGTGTTTTTTGAGGTCCAGAATGTGACAGGTGAGAGAACTGCAGGGTGGAAAAGCTCCATGTCTTTGCAGAGAAGCTTCAGACTTGGTAGGGCTAAGACTGAATGGAAGCCTGCCTGACTCCAAGGCCTGTTCTTTAACAGCTTCAGGTACATTGCTGCTCAGAGAGTTTGCAAGAAAAGCCAAGGTTGTAATTTTTAAGAGTGTTTTTGATAACTTACTAGAGAGAATCAGCACAGGGGCATACTTTATTTTCATACTCCTTGGGTATAATAATTGTCTATTTACATTGATGGGTTCATGATAGAAGAATGTTTTCAGATCTGCTTCTATTTCAAAGCATGAAATGTGTTCTCTTAAAATTAGAGGACTATTAATGTAAAGCCAGGTTCCTGGGATGAAGGATAAGGTGAAGGGTAGAGGGTCAGCATCTTTCCGTAATAGATTTTTATTTACTGTAAGACTTGAGTGAAGATAAAAGTTCAGATTGGAGGTACTAGGTGGAAATATCTGACCTCATACTATATGCTGAGTAAATCGGTAGTGTGTCAGGCATCAAGCTTTATACCAAGTGAAGTTCATACATTTATTCATGTAGTGCTGTATAGCAATAATCATTGTTTTCTATTTGTGACTGGTTTTAGATTCATTACATGCTATTAACCAATCTATTTGTTATTAGCAAATGATATCATGCTTCTACAGGATGAATTGAGCTCATGGAATTTTTGTTGAATCTTGTGAGCAACCTCATCCTCCTTAATCTGTCCAACAGCTGTAGCATGTTCATGTTTGTCCTTGGAGTTTAAACCTAGTTTTTCTGCCTTTCATTGGTCACTGTGGCTTTGAAGCATAATGTATGTACTGTTCCCACTTTCCATTCGTATTAGAGGATTTTGATCTAATTGCTTTTTCTCACATACCCCAAACTACATGGTCTCTTCCTTAATGCTCTGTTATCCGGGTGATGCTTCTCCTAATTAGTACGAGTAGAATCCCGTACTAATTAATCCATTAACCCAACTTTACTGAAAGTTCTTTTACTATTCTCTTTTTTTATCCAGAATTATTAGCACGGTATAACGCTTTTAGCTACTTAAGCAAATTTCATCTGATGTCTTATTTGTTTTGCTTAACATCTCATCTTAAAGAAATTCTTCCTAATGCTTTCATCCTCTTCACACTCCTTTGTTACAGATCTCCTTACAGGTAACCTATTTCAAAATAATTTTTCTACCAAATTATACTTCTTAAAAATGTGTCGTTTTTCTGTTTTAGTTAGACATATGTAGCTATTATGTGGAGTCTCTGAGTTTGCAGTATCACCTATTCTCATAGAGAATACTTTTTTTTATTTCTGTGACTTATTTTTGAGCACATGAACATTTCCTGTTGGGATTTTAAAGTACTGAAAAAGGCCACTACACTCCTTTCTTAATCATAGTTTCTAAGACGTTGAATATCTGGAAACCCCACTTTGAGTTTAGGATTTAGAGGGCAACAAAAAAAATCCCTGCCTTAAAAAAAGATCATTTTTGCATACAATAAATGGAGAAGCATTATATTGGTATTCTCTTTTTTTGTATATGGGTATAGACATATGTGCCAAACTTTGTAGTTATTATTTTCTAGTTCATAAAATCCAGTCTCTTTCTCCCGTAACTTAATTTCCTATATATAACTCCCATCTGAATTGCCTGTGATGACAATCAAAGAGAGACATGGTTAGTCCTGTTTTCTTCAAATCTTGCATGATTGATGAAACCTGCCTATGATAGGCCTCAGCAAATTCATTTGTTATTAATAGTGATGTTTTGCTGTTTGCCGTTCTAGTGGGAATACAGCAGTGGTTGAGATGCAAGTCCTGGCATCAGAGCACCTTGGAGTTGAGTCCCATCTCTGTAGATTATTAGTGATATGAGTATAGGCAAATTACTTAACCTTACTGAGCCTCAGTTTTCTGATAACAACAGCATGCATCTCTTAGGGATGTTACTTTTTGAAGATCAAATCACATAACATACATATACCTTCAAAACAAGTTATCCATGTACAAATAATAGAAGTCTAGTAATTTTACATTTTCAATCTCATTATAACAGGATCAATACTGTATTTTATCCTTTTTTATTTTTATGCTCCCATATAGAATACTGTGAAATAAATAGCGACCTATTTTGCATGTATAGCTCTGGCTTTAGAGTATTTCTACAGTTTTGTTAAAGTTATGTTTCATTTAGGTAAAAATTTGTCATTCGTGCTGTTTGCCGACTTTAAGTCAATTTTTGGTTTATAAAATTGAAATCTATCTTGTGAACAAATATAAAATCAATTATAACTCAGTTAATCTTGCTGCATCTGTTGATCAAGTATAATTTATTATTCTACTGAATTCTCAGACTAAAGTAGTGAAGTGCCAAACAAAAATGAAATCATCCAGTCAGAGGATATTTTTAGTGTAAAATTGTTTTTGATAAGGAGGACAGCCAGAACAAAACTCATTTTGCCAAATCATTTAGATTACACAAATTTGATCCTTGTCAACTCTAAATGCCATTTGTGCTGACTACTATGTGGACCAACTAGATCATCAAAAGGAATGTCAAAGCACTAAGCGTTTCCTGTGTGCTCCTAAATCTTGTAGATTGACTCATTATATGTGTTAGAGGAAGGAAAATCATGTACAAGTCCTGTGGTTGAGTGTTGAGCCAGCTTGTGCAATTATAATAGGAAGCATCTTCTATCCTTGCTTAATTTGGTGGGCTTACAACTTGAAAATTGTATTTGGAGTCTTTTCACATAAGACTTATGTCTTCATTAGCACCTTTGTTATTCTGAGATCAAACTTGGAGCTATAATGCTCCAAACCTAGAACAAAATAAATATGCTAACTATAAGACTGTTTTTCTTATTATCCTTTAGTATCTGTTTATTAAGGAATTAGATCAATTTCAGGTGCTGAATATTTTGAGTTTGCAACTTTGAAAAATAATTTAATTCTGATAGGTTCTCCTAATCTTTAAGTTCTTCACAATAAAAACAGACCTTACTAATTGGCTTACTTTTCTTTCTTTCTTGGTAAGATTTATTCTTACTATGCGTTGCTAAATGGGATAATAACTGGATTTGACTGCCAGGTTCTGTATGAGTAAGTGACTGCTAATTTTTATTTCTTTTCCACATTTTAAGTATTTTGTTTGTTCCCTGAAATAATGTAGCAAAAGGTAATGCCTAGATTATTCTAACACGGTAGTGAGAATAAAAATAGATTGATAGTGTAGGGAAAAGAAATCAACTTAATAACTAATACATAATAATAAGATATATTAACTCATGTAATTAAAAAGGTGACATTAACCTAGAATACCACAAACAAAATTGAATAAAATGGTATGTTCTTTGTACATCAGATGCAGTGGCCTTTTCTAGATTATTCTCATACACCCTCACATAGAGACAAGAGGAGAGGGAGAGATAGAGAGGATACATGTTAACTTAAGGCTATTTTTTATGTTATATTTTAAACATAATTAGGTTTATGTGGCCAGGCATGGTGGCTCAGGCCCATAATCCCAGCACTTTGGGAGGCCAAGTGCGTGGATCATGAGGTCAGGAGATAGAGACCATCCTGGACAACATGGTGAAACCCCGTCTCTACTAAAATACACACAAAAAAATTTGCCAGGCATGGTGGTGCGCGCCTGTAATCCCAGCTACTCGGGAGGCTGAGGCAGGGGAATCACTTGAACCCAGGAGGCAGAGATTGCAGTGAGCCGAGATCGCACCACTGCACTCTAGCCTGGCGACAGTGCGAGACTTTGTCTCAAAAAAAATAAAATAAATAAAAATAAAATAAATAAATAGATAAATTAAGTTCATTTGAGACTAGTGGGACTTTAGTTGGATGTTTGTCTTGAATAGGTGATTAGCAGCAACTCAAAAAACTGCTGCCTTATCAGCAAGCATACCTTTAAGCACACTATGACTGCCATCTTGTGCATAGCTAGCTGTGCTTGTATTTAGCCTCGTAATTGGGAGATAGAAATAATATTTTTATTGTATAGTACTTCCGAACAAAAGGGAACAGAACACACAATGGGAAATCAAATTATACTCTGGGAAAAACCTTATTACAAACATCTTATACTTTATCTATTAAAGAAATGTGAATAGGTTGAAGTATCTCATTTACTTGAAAATTTTGAGAAGTGTGGAAGGAATTGCAAAGAAACTCATAGCAAAGTTAAGAAGGACCAGTAATGTTACATCCCTGATGGGTTAATAAGTAATTTGTTGTTTTTGCCTGAGACCGATTTCACAATAAATAGCAACTTAAGCTGAGACAGTTTACTAATCAGCACCTGCACATCCTTTGGGATATTCTAGTTTGTTCCTCAAAGGATAGTTTCCCATTTTCATAAGTTTCACGGTCATAAAAGTTCAACTAATAGCAACGCATATTGAATGTTAAGATGATGAATTGTTTGTGCCAGAGCACAGTATATCATGTTCTCCTGTTTTCATTGATAGCAGTTTTTTAATTGGATTTGGTAATACTAGAAGAATTATTTTGATTAATTTTACTGTCATTAAAGATTTTTTTCTAAAACATCTACCTTGTAATTATTACAATAAACTTATTTTCCACAAAGTAGCTATAATTTATTGTTTGTTTTTGGCACTTTGGGAAAATTTTTACAGTTTTACATTTAGTTACCAAAGAAAATAATTTTAATGGAAAACTGAAAAGTAGATCACATAATTTCTATATTCTTACAGACTTTGGTGACTAGTATTAATGTTTTAAATTTTTTTCCCGTTCCACTACAGGAATATTTATGAGAATACAGAAATGTATTTTTAAGGATTTTTTTCCAAATTAAAATATTTTCCACTTATTCCTAAAGCTGAAGTCATCAGGGGTTCCTAGAAAGTAGTAATTAAGTATGGTGAAGCATTGCCTTTTCTTAAAGTTAAATAACCCTAAGCAAGGTGTTTAGTGGGAATGTGTGAGACCTGCATGTGCTTGTTTACCTTGAGAAAATTAGTCTTGTTTTCATAGTACCTAACAGTCACTCCCCTGGAAAACATGGAGATTTAAGTTAGGTTTGTCTAATCTAATCTCATGTAGTTGAATACTTAGGAAAAAGTAAAGATTTTCGAGTTGAGTGAAATCTGTGCTAGAGAGATCCCTGACTTGTATAGCTTGAGTATCCATTAATATTGAATGAAATAGAACTCTGAACAAGAAGACATTCATAAGCTTTTCAACTTTTTTTTCAAATAATTAAATCTCCTAGTTTTCTGTGCCACAAAAATATACAGGATATCATGTTGAAAAATGTTGAGCTGGATAGGTGAATCTATTTAAATGGACTAAGACTCAAATAGAGATGAAGTACGATCAAAAAGTCAGAATCTATGGCAGCCTACTTGTATTTAATGCTATCATTTTTATGTTTCATGTTTTATTAAAATTTTATTTTATAACATAAAATTAGACTGATATACCTGTCAAGTAAAGGCATATTTGGAATATAGGCTGTTTATGATGCTTTTTTCGGAAGGAGGGGAAAATACACATTGATATTTTAAATTGTACTTTTAGGGAAAAATATAAAACAAATGTTAATTGTATTATTGGGCAGTGTTTTAAGTTAATTTTTTAGGAATGTCTAATTTCAAGTGAAAGCAGTACTTTTGTGGAGAAAACACAGGAGAGCTAACTCTTATTTTCCAGAATGAAATATCATAATGAACATTAGATTTAGAATATTAAAAACAATGTGCATATATATGTAAATTAAATCTTTAGAGGTATAATAGCTAGACTTGAGGTTGAGAACTACATCTTGCCTTCCATATTTAATTCGCCACTATAGCTTCCCTGCCAAGTGATACAGCTTGTATTGGATGCAACCATTTTACTCCTGATCAACTCAATGTACCATCGTATTCCAACATCTCTGAATAGAAAGCATTCATATTCTCATAGGAACTATGAAAATTGGCACTCCCCCATATGTTTGATGGAAGCATATATAATTGATAAAAGCCAGAAAATGTTTTTTCTTGAATTGTTGCTGGATAAATGTGTTTGAGGCATTTCATTAATGATATTGTAATAATAAAAAAATTATTGATGTTATTATAAAGAAATAATACTTGTTAACATTTATATAAGGCTAAAATTTATGTGTGAAGCAATGATATAAGCTATTTACATGTTTTATCTCATTTATTTCTTAAAATATCCTTATATTGCAGGTACTATTTTGTCCATGTTACAGTAGAGGAAACTGAGACATAGTCACACAGCTATTTAGTGCTAGGTGGTTATTTAAACCAAACAATATAATTTCAATTTCTACCCCCTTATAATTATACTGTCTTTATAATATGCAGCAATAAGCTCAGATCGATTTTTTTTTTACAACTTCTAAAAGTGGCGAAATGTCATACTTAATGTATTCTTGAAGACATTCTTGATCTTCAGTTCCACAGTCTTTTTTTTTGAGTGCTTGTTCAGGACTCATATGATATGGCTGTCCAATTACCTTTTTTTTTTTTTTTTTTTTGGTTTATAACCTTTGGGTCATGAAACACACGTGTATAAAGTATCCCCCAAAATACATAGTGAATAAGAGCTGCTGCATTATATGAACATTTTAAAAAAATAAGATCTCTGTGTTGTTAACCCTATAAAACAGTATACTTTTGAGGACTTTGCTTATCACAATACAATTTACTAGGGACTCTTAAAAATCCATGCCACCAAAATACAACAAACTATTTTAAAAATGTGGCTGTCCTGTGAGAAAATTAGGGAAATCTCCAAGGCAAAAGTAGTTAAAGAGAAAGAATGAAGTTGAAACCTGAACAATAAGCACAGGTGAGCAAAGGGGAAAACTAGGCTTGCCCTGGGAAATGAAAAACAAGACTACAACTTGGTGAATACAATGAATAAAACGTTTACAATAAACCTGTGACAAAAGCAAATTAAAGTTATTCAGGTTAGAAATGATCCTTGGTTATTTACAGAAGCAAATTCAAATCTGTGCCAGAGGACCTACAATTTAGATCCTCAAGAGTCTCACAAATTAAGTTCAATTAAGTGAGAACACTCAGTCGTAACCACCAAACATACAAAGAAACCAGGGATTGTGTGGTGAAATGATCAGAAAAAGTTAATACATATAGGCCTCCAAGACCCCAGATATTTAGTATCAATATATGAAATATTTAAGGAAATTTAACATTAAAGTTTTAAAAAGAGAAAAAGCAACAGGAGAACACTAAAAATGAACAATTTTGAAAAAAACAAATAGAATGTATGGAAATGAAAGTGTGATGGTTGAAATTAAACATTCAGTGGATTAAAGAGCAGGTTATGTTCACTTAAGGATAGAAATGGTGAATTGCACAATACCTCTGAATAAATTGTCCAGAGTGCAAACCAGGGAGACGGTATAATTAGAAGTGTAAAATACTTCTTAAGAAACATGGGGAACAGGATGAGAAGGCCTACCACTTGTATAATTAAAGTCTCAGAAGAATAGACTCAAAAAGAATGAAAGACAATATTCAAAATGGTGGCTAAGAATTTTCCAGATCAGGAATCCATAGAATAGGAAATACAACTTATACCAAGCCAGATAAATAAAATGAGACTCACTTCAAATAAATAATGAAGCTGCAGAACACTAAAGTCAAAAAGATTTGCAGCCAGAGAGAAAAGATATGACCCCCAACGCAACAACAATTAGATACAGATTACTTTTCTGCAAAAATGGAAGGCTAAGGAGAGTGAGATCTTTAAGTGATGCACAAACATAAATGTTCTTCTAATTTAGGGTATACAGCAAAAGATCTTTATAGAGCACAGGTGGAATTATCTACTGTCTGTAGATAAACAAAAAACAAGAGTGTTTTTCATCAACATCTTTATGTTAAAAGATTTTTTTTAAGAGACTGTCAAACATTTTCTTAAGTAGCCAGATAGTAAATATTTCAGGTTTGCAGGCAATACAGTCTCTGTTGCAACTCTCGTGTAACAGTGCAAAAGCAGCTATGCCCAATATGTAAATAAACAGCTGTGGCTATTTACCAGTAAAACTTTATTTACAGAATACATGGTCAATCTAAGGATTGTAGTTTGCTAGCTTCTGCTTTAAAGGTTGTATTTTAAGAAGCAACAAATTTAAAAAAAAAAAAAAAAAAAAAGAAGAAAAAGATTTGAGAGATAAGAAGCCATAGCTATTATGAAAACAAATGTAAAGAAAGTACACAATAAAACAATGTTATATAAATTTATAAATTGAGTGAGAGAGATTTAGAATTTGGGTTTTGTTTATTCAAGGGAGAAAGGGAGATATAGATATTAATTAACTTTAGGTCTAGTTAAGTTGCTAATTTGTGTAATAAAAATACAAGGATAACCAGTGAAAGGATAGAAATATCAAGTATAAATTCTAAACTGTAGTGAGAGAAATAGACTAAGAAAGACACACCAAAAAAAAAAAAAATGAGGAAAAATAAAAGTAATTGCATAGCTAAAGCTAGACAAATAGATGGAAACAAACATTTTATAAATCACAATAATTTTTTTAAAGGACTGTAATATCATATAAAAAATAAAATCTAGTTTTATGCTCTTTATAAGAGACCCCCCTGTAACCTATGGATATAGAAATGTTTGAAGTAACAGGACAGTTAATGAAATATAAGGCAAATATTAATCAAAAGGAAGAGGGAAACTATGTTAATAGGTACAGTTGACTCAAGACATTAATTACTTCATGACAACAAAAAGCTTAATTCACCTGAAAGATACAACAATTTAAAAATGGCATGTGCTTAATAACATAGCCCCAAAATGACATTGTAAAAATTAATAAACTATATGGATAAGTTGACAGATTTAGGATTATGTTAGGAAATTTCAACAAAGTTCTCTAACTTAACTGATAAGCAGAAAAATATAATTAAAGACAAGGGTTAAACAATTAACAGACTTGATTTGATTAGTGTATATAGAATTCAAACTCAATAATTAAAGAATACACATTTTTTCATGTACAAGTTGAACTTTTATAAAATTGGTTATGTACTAGAGACCATGAAATAAATCTCAATACATTTTTCAGTTGTCAGTTTTATTTTTTTATTGACCACAATGACATGAAATTAGAAATACAATTAAAAGGATGAAATTTTAAAACCTCTATTTTGAAAATTCTAAAAACACATTTAAAAAGCCATATGTCAAAGATGAAATTATGGAAAACAATTATACTTGAACAATATTAAAAATACCCCACTTTAGAATTTGCTGGATGCAGTAAAAGTAGTATAAAGAAATTTATACCATATGTGCTTAAGAGAACAAGTCAAATGTTCCTACATAAAGAAAAGATAAATATTTAAGGTTATGGATGTTCCATTTACCCTGATTTGATCTTTGCACATTATATAAATATATCAGATTATATGCACCCCCAAAATATGTACATGTATTATGTGTCAATAAAAAAGCTTTTATCAGAAAGACTTAAAGATATAAGCATCTGACTTTAGAAATTTAAAAAGGATTTATATGATCCTAGAGAAAACAGAAGGAGGGATATGAAAGATTAAATGAAAGAAAAAGTGACATAAACTTAACAGGCAAAAATGAGGTTATTCTGAAAAGACAAGTTAATTCGATATATTGCTAAAAAGATTAATCAAGGAAAAAGAGAAGAGAAATAATATTGAGAATGTAAAAAGGAATGTAACTAAAGATACAGAAAATAGTAAAAAGAGAAGAGCTTTCTATAAAAATTTGTAGGATAGTATTGGAAAAGGTGAATGAAATGGGTAAGTTCCTAGAAAAAAATAACTTATTGAAATTACTTTAAAAGAAATAGAAAGCACGAATAGTTCTATAACTAATTTTTATTTTCATGACTTTTAATCTTCAAAATAAATACTTGGCCTAGAAGTTTTTCAGATACATTTTACCAAATTTTAATGAAATGATTATCTCAAACAAATGGAATACAAAAATGTATTTTATGACTAAATGTTCGAAAAGATAAATTCTTCCTGTCCAAGTTGAGTTTATCCCAGAAGTGAAATTATGGCTTAATATTAGAATATTCATAAATATAATTTACTATATTGAGTCTAATGGGAAAAAAATTGTGAAATTTCTCTCAGTCAAGTCAGAAAATCCTACTCAGATTTCAAAACAAGAACCATGAACTAATTTAGCCCTTCACCCTACTCCGAAGTAGGAAAGGAGTCAAAGGAAACCCTTTAACCTAATACTTGGAATCTAACTCCTAGTCAGTATAGTAAGATAAGACAAGTAGGAGTTGAAAATGTAAAGATTGAAAAGGGAGAAAATCAAGCTGACATTATAGCACTCTAAGAATAGCAAAAACAAATCCTATAGAAAAACTATCAGAAATAATAAAAATTATCAGTAGTATATATAAAAATTACATTTTTTAGGCTGGGTGAGGTGGCTCATCCCTGTAATCCCAGCACATTGGGAGGCTAAGGTGAGAGGATCGCTTGAACCCAGGAGTTCAAGACCAGCTTAGACAATATTATCAAGACCCCCATCTCTACATAAAGTAAAAATTACCTTTTTATATGTTATAAAACAATAGAAAGCATAATTTTTAAAGAAGGCACCATTTGCAATAGCAAAAGAAATGTAAGGTACAGAGAGTAAATCTAACAAAAATGTCCAAGACCTGAATGGAGAAAATGAGTTTTTTTTCTAAAGGCTTTTTTAAAGATCCAAGTTAATAAAAAGCCACATGCTGTTCACAGATACAAGACTCAAAATTGTGAAGATACCAATTAAAAATCCTTATAGTCCTTTTCAACAAAACTTAACAAGTCTATTCTAAAATATAGATGGAAGAGCAAAAGCCCAAGGACATGGACGACGTTCCTAAGTAAGAAAAATAAAATGTAAGCCATAATAATTAAAATAGAGTATTATTCTTGAAGACATGGATATATTGATCAAATGGACTAAAAGAGCCGTAAATCAACACACATGTGCCAATTGAAATCCAAAAGAAGTGACTTTGCATATTAATGGATAAAGGATGGGCAAAAATGAATTGGATCTCCACCTCATACTGTTCAAAAATGTTGATTCCAACAATGAATGATTGGATTTTTAAAATGTGGTTTATATACACAGTGGAATACTATTCAGTCTTAAACGAAAAAATGGAAATTCTGTCATTTGCAACAACATAGATGAAACCAGAAGACATTATGTTAAGTGAAATAAGCCATTCACTGAGAAACAAATAACATAATATCATCTTGCTTATGTGTGGTATATGAAAAAGTCCAACTTACAGAAATGGAGAATAGAATGGTGGTTATCATTCTACATCGAGGGTAAGGGGGTTGCACCAAACTCTATCTGGCAAGTAACACTCAAAGAATTTCTTTAGGCAAAGTGTAGCTGAAAGTAGTTGGTGGCAGTGCAGTTTATTTGCCAGTTGACTAAATATAAAACAAGGTCAAGAAAAGATGATGTTTTTAAAAAATTTTTGTCTTATAGTCAATTATCTTTATATCTGGCTAACCCTTAACTTTTCTTTCTTAATTCAAATTTAGGATGGAAGTCACTGAGAGGCAGTCACATCCAAAATAATATTGTTCTCTTTTAATTATTAAGCTTTTCTGTTTTAAGCTACTTTTACTTCTTAACATTTAGAATAAAAGAAAATCTCAAATTACTGTTTGAACTGGGATATTAGTCTCAGACTGAACACCTGTGTCTGTGTTCTTTATTGGTATTTTTTTCAGCTAAAATTCTTCTAATAGTTATAATATCAGAATATGCTATGTTTTAAATGAAGTAGGTTTTTAACTGAAAATCAATAGTGCATTTTTCATAAAACAAAATAGGTTTAAGTACCTCTTCAGACCTTATTTCTAAATGTAAACATTGTTTTTATAGGTCTTAGAAAAGTAATTTTGACTTTTTATTACCCATGGGAATGCTAAAAGGGTGTGGCAATTGTATCTGATAGCAGATGGCCTATTATGTACTCACATTTAAATGTATTCAGTCATTAGAGTAGAAAATTCACATCAGAAAATGTTATACCTTAATTAGACTCATAAATAAGCTACATGATATATTATTTATTTATTGTAGGTTCCTCTTGTTAATTTCTCTCAAGCAAGAAATACAATTTTTATTCCTGAATATTTGCTTATCCTTTCTCTATCACAACCTATCTTCTTACCCCATCTCCCTTATAGATACATAGATACATGAGTATGCATGCACACACACATACAAATATACACACTTGTCTTTGAACCCATGATTGTCTTCTCCTACCATTCTCATATTGATGTATGTATGTGTGTGTGTGTGTGTGCACGCGCGCGTGTGTGATGGAGTCTTGCTCTGTTGCCAGGCTGGAGTGTGGTGGTGTGATCTTGGCTCACTGAAACCTCCGCCTCCCGCCTCCCAGGTTCAAGTGATTCTCCTGCTTCAGCCTCCCAAGTAGCTAGGACTACAGGTGTGTGCCACCATGCCCAGCTAATTTTTGTATTTTTAGTAGAGGTGGGGTTTCACCATGTTGGCCAGGATGGTCTCAATCTCCTGACCTCGTGATCCACCTGCCTTGGCCTCCCAAAGTGCTGGGATTACAGGCATGAACCACCATGCCCAGCCTCTTATGTTGATTTTTATTACAACTTTTGTCTCATTAGCTGCCTCTTAATATACATGACCATAATATGAAGCAATATGGTAGAAAACCACTGACTGTAGCTAGCTTTCAAATCTTGCAACTTACTGCCTCTTACTACTTTTATTACAGTAAACAAGTATTTAACCACTCTGGGCCAGATTAGAGAATGCAGAATCCAATTTGAGAATTAAAGGGATTGCATAATAAAGTATCTAGTATTGCAGCTGGTATTTTATAGCTTGGCAATAATAACTATCATTTATATATGTCAAGAACTGTGAAGAGTTTGAGAGTTTACCTACTAACAGGCTAACAAGTTAACTTGACACCATTTCATTCATTTGGGGTCAGAGACAAAGAATTCTTTGCCACTCACACAATAACAATAGCCAGATTAAACAATTTTTTGTTTTTAGGTTTCTGAACCCGTACTCCCACAGGGCTATGTGAAACGGACAGATGACACTTGCATCCATAGTGGTTTGTGTCATTGGAGGGAAATCCTGAATTTAGGGAATGCAGTCTTTTATAATAGGTAGTAAGACTGTCCAGCCTTTGCTCCAGTTTATCATTCTGGGCAGTAACAAACCCCTTAGCTCAGGAGGGAGATACTACATCTGTCTTCAAATACTGTTCATTATGCAAATATCTTTGAAAAGATAGTTCAAAACAAAGGTGCTTTGTTGGTGCTTGTATCTCAGTGTACGTAGTTTTGCACTTGTCTGCTTGAAAATCTGTAGTCATTTTCCAGAAGCATTAAAAGAAAATCCAGCCTCTCTATCTTGGCCTAGAAGACCTGAGGGATCAGGCCTTAGCATACCTCCCTGACCTCATCTTATACCTTTATACTGGCTTTCTTTCTGTCTCCTAAACCCACCAGCAGCCTTTGCATTAGCAGTTCCCTCTGCCTGATGTGTTCTAGATCGTCACTTACCTAGCTCCTTGACATTCAAGATTCAGCTTGAATCAAGTCAGAGTGAGACCTTATCTCTCTACCTAATGTAAAGTAACCTCTCAGGAATGCTGTCACAGCACTCTTATTTTGTTGTTGTTATTTATTATTTATCTCTGCCTCCTGTGATACCCTACCATATAGAATGTAAACTTATTTTAGTGTCCTCTCTTATGCACTCTTCCTTCTCCCCTCTCTACCTTCCTTTCCTCTCTCTTTTTCTTTCTCCTCCACTTTACAACAATACTATTTAGTAGTTTCTCAGTAAGTATTAATTGGATGGATGGATGGATGGATGGATGGATGGATGGGTGGATGGATGCATGCATGCATGCATGCATGCATGAGTTACTATCCCCTCTACTCTATGCTTTTTGTTTCTTTTTGTTGTTGGTCAAAAATATTAAACTTTATTATTTGATTTTTAATGAAGAACTTGTGCTAACTCTAGGGTTAAAATAAAGAATGTCACAGTAAAGAAATAAAAGCCTTCCCCCAAAACAACATAAACCACCTACTTGTTATAGTTTAATTACACACTTTTCTATTTAGTACCAGTGGTGATAAACTTCCAGTGTGTTAACCTGTTTGGTTTCACTGGTATTTAATATAATGTTACTCTCTTTGTTGGCACTTGAAAACCCCATATTTACCTGCTAATTTCCCTTAATGCCACATGAGGGGCATTTCTTGATGTGTGTAACACTTAAGAAATAAGAAATTAAACAAATAATCACATATCTATTGAGATCTTCTTATGATTAGCATGTTATTATTAGTTTTGATCAATAGCCTGAGGACCTGGCTTAGAAATGACAAACATTTCTTTGGTTATCTTTACGATATTTCTCTCTATATGAGAAAAATTCATATATGATTATAATAAAAAGTAGCCACTACAAGATTTCACTTCTTTTATCATGTTTTTAATTTGATAATTTGTCTTGTACTTGACAATTTGCTTTGCAAAGAAGATATGGAAAACCCTAATTCAGTTGCTAGACACTTTTGGAAATGTATATGGTAAAAGTTTTGATTTGTGAATTAAATGCTTGTTTTATTTTCAGTTTCTGTCTCCCATCTCCCTTTTAGTTAGTTAATTCCATCAAGATGTAGATGTTTTAAAGATGCAGGTTTAAGTTTAATAACAGTTGTATTTATAGATACCTAACATATTTAACAAGGGTTTCTGTGCATACCTTTCAGAAGAATGTATTACTAACATAACTCACCATTATCTAAAAGATAATCATGTCTCTACCTGAAGTATATTTTCAAATAGATAATTTTCCATTTTGTGGGGTGAATCACTGGTTAAAATTGATCATTTTTCAAAAATTTTTGTAATAGCAAGCAATAAAGGAGAACATCAAAAAAAGAGAAGCAGAGGAAAAAGAAAAACGTGCCAGAATAGCTAAAGAATTAGCAGAGAGAGAAAGACTTGAACGCCAACAAAAGAAAAAGCGTTTATTAGAAGTGAAGACTGGTGAGTACTATCAAATTTGCTATTTATTCTATGTATACTTAAGATTTATACTGGCTGCTTTATTAGCATATTAATGAACTTAGTGAAAAAAGGAAAATACAATCACTTGTTTCTGTAATTAAACCACAGAACAATTGTTTCTTTATAGTCTTTTCTCCCTTCCATTTACTAACAAGTAGTGTAGTGTCTTCATTCTAATGGTCATAGGTGATTTGGTCCTCTGTTATGCTGTTTTGCTTCCAGCGTATTCACGTTTCTTTCATTACTAACTCAATAAGCAATCTTTAATAATGTATGTCAGTTAATAAAGTAACTATCAGAAAATGACTGTGGAGAATTCTATAGGACATGTAACCTGGTTTCTTCAACGAAATATCCCAAGGGAGGGAAAAAAAGTGATGGAGGATAAACATTGTTTAAAAGAAAGAGACTTAAGTGAAATATTAGCCAATTGCAATGGATGGAATTTATGTGTATTCCAATCTGTGGTCCCAGCTACTCAGGAGGTTGAGGTAGGAGGATCGCCTGAGTCTGGAAGGTTGAGGCTGCAGTATGCCTTGATCTTGCCACTGCACTGCAGTCTGGGAGACAGAGTGAGATTTTGTTTCAAAAAAACAACAAAAAGAAAAAAGCAGTCTGAACATTTTGGATACTTTTTTTTCCCTGTAAACATGACAAAATTGTTGTCAATATGTTTCAAAGTATCTTTTAGAGTCTGGTACTGAAATTTTACAGAAACATATGTATGTATGTATTTCAAGAAGCTAAAAGATACCACTTATTTAGAAGCAAAAGAATTATGTAAAATGTAGTTATACTTTCATTCCCTGAAAAATTTGGCTTTTCTACTTCCAAGTCAGTAAGGATTGAACAAGGCTTTAATTAAAATCCATCCGCTTCACTGCTAAATCACCATAGTTTACAATTCAGGGTTGCAAATTCACCTCAGGTTTCCCCAGGAATAGACAGAGATGCCTACTTTGCCTTCTTTACTTTCACTTTACAGGTATATTTTGTGCTTACTAAAGTGAACGGAGTACCTTAACGTATTGCACTTGTTTCTTCCTGGGAAGAAACATCATCTAAGCACAATTTCTTGTTTATATTTGAAATTCAGGGAATATTCTCAGAATTATTTTTAAGTATGAATGAAAATGGAGATCAGAAAGATTTAGTATTTATTTTTAAAATATGCTTCTGGAAAGAATTTTAAATTAATATATTATTTCCTAACTTACAGAAGATTCTGGTGTTTGAACATTAACTCTTTATTTATTTATTTATTTGTTTTTGAGATGGAGTTTTGCTCTTCTTGCCCAGCCTGGAGTGCAATGGCGCGTTCTTGGCTCACTGCAACTTCCACCTCCTGGGTTCAAGGGATTCTCTTGCCTCAGCCTCCCGAGTGACTGGGATTACAGCGGCCTGCCACCATGCCCGGCTAATTTTGTATTTTTAGTAGAGACAGAGTTTCACCATGTTGGCCAGGCTGGTCTTTAACTCCTGACCTCAGGTGATCTACCTGCCTCAGCCTCCCAAAGTGCTGGGATTACAGGCATGAGCCACCACTCCCAGCCTGAACATTAGCTCTTTTAGCATTGGCTAAAGTTATCTAGATGAGTTGCTAGATGGCAGATTGGATGCATTGTTTGTGGGTTTTGCCCAGAGTCTGATCACACAGAGTGTCTCAGTCATTCTCTCTTATACCAATTTGAAAGATTGAAACTTGATAGGACACAGAAATTCTATAAAACTTCCAGTATAATCTCAGTCATGTTTTAATTTAAATTTGTGTCTCCGTAAGGAAATTTTCATTTTTAAGAATGAGTTTATTTTTCAAATTTATTTACATTATAGAAAACACCTAAAAAAATAGATCAAAAGACTGTTACCCATAATCTTCCTATCCAAAGAATCACTGTAAACATTTCTGCACACTGTTCTTTCAGTTTTAAATTTTTCTGCTTTCTAATAGTAGCTATGCAGTTCAGTGTCACACTTTATATTGCTGAACTTTTGAATGTTTCGTGTTATTAATAACTTGTAATTCTTATAATTTTTAATATCTATATGATTGATTCCACTGGATGTGCCATATATAATTTAACTTGCATTAGTCAGTAATGAAGTCATGGAACAATAGTTATTGCTGATTTTTCAATGTGATTAATCTTTTTATTCATAAATAGAAAATAATTATTTTATTGGACATGGAATAGAAAAGGATATTTTTAAGACTTTTGATGCATACTTAAAATTGATTTTCAGAAGCATAACTTTAATTTTCTCAACTTTCAACATTGAGTTATGATTGTGCCTTGGTTTAATATTCTTATTTTTTAAAGATTTTTGCTAATTTTATAGATTTTAAATTTATGTTTTATTATCTTAATTTGCATTTCTTTGAGTATTACTAAAGTTGGACTTTTAAAAGTGTTTATAGTTCAGTTTTCATTCCTCTGTCGTGAATTGTGTTATCTTTTTTTTATTGATTTGTACAAGTTAGCTCAGTATGTATTCATATTTACATTTTAAATATCTCTTTCCAATGTGGCTTTTTTATTTCTATATCTTGACATATATAAAACTATTTTATTTTCATTCTATGATGTTTTAATATTTGCCTTTGTTATTTTTTTCTATCACCTTTAAGTTTATAAAATCATCCTTTCAGTGATTTCATATCAACTTCATTTCTTTTCTAGTTTTGATTATTTATAATATGACTCTACTCCACTTATTTATAATTCTTCCTTAATTATTCATATATTTGATAGATAGGTTTTAATATACTAGGATCTGTTTCTGAATCTTACCAAAACCATTCTAATATTTAGCCATCAATTGTTTTTAATAGCTGTTTTATGTTGCTTTAAAATAGGTAATTTTATGTTGATGACATTACCTTCTTTTCTTAATTTTAAAATAGGCTTGAATGTTTTTAATTTTAACAATAGATTTACAGAAAGATTTTATTATATCTTTCATTAATCATAGAGCCCATCTTATTTGACCTATTGGATTATTTTATTAGACTTTTTCTGTACTATCTCTTCCTAAACATGGTCTGCAAATTGTCATAGGTGGGCCTCAAGTAATTGTAAAATCCTTACCCAATAGGACTTTCCAAACCTCTAATTTGCTGAGGTGCATATGCATCATACATTTTAACATTTTTCAGGAGTGCCCTCTGCAGAGCATAGTCTGAGTAACTTTGATTTATATAAATGATATTAAAATAATTTTAAATATATTTGTAAAATAAATACAGATATATGCTGTATCTATATCATACCTATGAATATGCTATAGATGTAATAAAACTCATTTGATACAGGATGCTGAAACAGCTATGATTTAAGAAGCTACTGTGAGACTTTGTCTTTTAAAAACATTTGAAATTTTTGCAAGTCAACTTTGAGTTTTTTTTTTTTTTAGACTGTGGGATTTAAAATAATCTAGGGATAATAGCCCAAATTTCATAATATTTGTAAACACATAATTTTCTCACCAAAGTCAAAGACCTCTTCTAAAATCCCAATAAATTATGATGATTCTGAATGGTCCTTAGTTTTCCTTTAAAATCAACACAATTATTAACGTAGAAGAACCAAGTATTTGATTTCTTAAAGTAACTGTTATTACCAAGTGAGTCATATAATCATATAACAAATATATTACATGCTTATTTATTGATAACTTTTTCATTTTTAAAAACATCACAAATATACAATCACCTTTTTTCCATATTATATGTGGAATATGCTTTTTGTTAAGTCATGATTTTTATAACATTTGAAGGCTTTATGAAATGGAGGTTACTAAAGTAGTGTATCTAATTTAGCACTTAATTACTGAAAACATGTAAAATATCAGTTTTTTATACTTTTAAATTGATACATTGAATTTTATCCTTATGTGATATTTGACAAATATGATCTTCAATAAAGACACTATACTATTATAAAAATATGTGTTATCATTTCTATTATTTTATTGGTAAAAAACAAAATACAGCAAGGCCACTTTTTATTGTTCTTTTATTCATCAAGTTTTTTTCTATATGTTGAGATTACAGTGATAAATAAGAATAAAAAGGTTCCTGCTGTAATGAAGTTTAAAATTCTAATGAATGCTTCAAATAACCAAATATAAAATAATATCAGATAATAATTTATAGGAACTAAAGTAAGAACGATAATGAGATGGAGACTGCTTAGGCTGGTGGCAGTAACAAAATTTGGTCTCAGAGAACTAAGGAGACTATTAGTATATATCAAACTTTCTAATTTAAATATTGTTTAATAAAAATCCTCAGAAGTTGATTAAGATTTATATAATCAGTGTATGTGGTTTTCGGATAACCAAGCTTATAAGCTATTCTATATGTGCTAATATGGTAAATATTTTAAACATTGTGAGGATCAGTTGAAACTTTATGTAATTTTTCTCCGCAGGTGTTATATTTTAGTACAGAATATGGTACTGCTCAAATCTTTGTAAAAATTTTTAGCCTGACTTTCTTAGCCTTGAAAGAATGTGGAAGGGTGAATTATTGAATTTAGTTTTGTTACCTCACTGAGCCAAGAACTTTTTGTTTTAGTTTATTTTCGTATGTAAGACACATATCCCTGGATGGTAGAGGAAGAGAAAAATCTTCACATAACTCTGCCATAAACCCACAGGGAGCTTCCTTCCATATATTTTCATGACTTTAGTATTTCCTCCATGCAAATAAGAACTGAATTTTTTCACAGGTGTTGAAATTCTTATATCACTATCTGAGGTAGCAGAGTAAATTAAATTCCTGTTCTTTCTTACCCACAGTAAATCATTACTTGCTGTTGGCAAGAGAACAGGCAACTATTTCCAAATCTACTATTATTTATTATCACTATCATTTCAGAATGTGACTTTCGTTAATAGAATGAAAATAAAGGTAAAAATAGTGGACTAAATTTCTCCAAGAAGAAAAATGAAGCATTAAAAATCCTTTTGAGCCTCAAAACTAAGAAAGCAGTCTCCTATTATATTATGATGTTAAAACATGATGTTTTTTGTTTCTGTTTTCTCATTTTTTTTTTAAATGATGAGCGTGAAGGTCTCTTAAATATTCACATACACAGTTTTGGTTATTTCTGTTGAATGTTTTGGTATTACATAAACAAGCAAGTTACATTTTCACGATGTCTTTATTTAATCAATATATGAATTTTGAATAAGCGTCTAAGGTTGATCCTTGAGTTTGAACTATTTTAATTTAAGAAATACCTACAGTATTCATCTGACATGAAGACTACCAAGCATAGACACTAGTGTTTATTAATTTAAAATGCATAACTATTCTTATGTGTAATCATTTCTAGTAAGGCAAGTAGTAGTAATAATTTTATGTGATTATGCACAACTTTCTCTAAATTCCATTTCTGTTTCTTAATCATGGACACAAATAGGGCATTTGAGAATAGAATTCAAACATTATACTCTAAGACTTCCTGAGTATGTAAGTTGATTCACATCATTTTTAAATAGCAGATCAAAATGGCCTTGAAATGGACCCAGTGTTGTGTAATTATGTTTTGTGGGGGAAGTAAATAAGAGCTTATTTAATGGAGCAATAAAAACTGTATGAGCAGCTCCTATATTTTAGTCTTTAGGTTACAATTTGTCTATTATTTATTAGACTTAAATGTCTCATTTGGTGCAACTTCAGTCTATTAAATAAAGAGATAATTAGCTTTTAGAAATCTGTTGTTTACCCACATGGCCAAAACTGCTCCTTTGTTTTCCATTCTGCAATTTAGAATAACTAAGCAATTAGGCCTCTATTTTCGAGGAAATGCATATTACATAAATACTACTTGGGAATGTCTCTGCCAATCTCAACAGATATGCAATTAATGTTTGTACTTGCTTTCATAAAGGCTTTAACAATTACCCTGTCTTCTACAGATATCATAAAACTTAGATTACTTTCCATCATTGCCCATATTCTAGTTTTGTGCAGTAATGCTTTCAGTTTTCTAGTGTTATTGGCAATTGGTGCATATAAATAAGCCAATAGTTTTAATACTTTCTCAATATAGAAGGGTAGAATAAATGGAATTGCATTGGCTTGGATATATTTATCTTTTCTTTACTCCATCATTTATAGAACAGACATTGTAATAACAACAACAACAACTACTACTACTACTGCTAGCATTTATTGATCAGATATTATTTGCCAGCCTATATTTATTATTACATGTAATACTTATAAATCATGAGACTATTTTATATATCAAAAAGTTTAAGTTACTTGCACATGATCACAGATTTAGCAAGCCATGAGGCCAGTATTGAAGTCTTCTCATGAGGTCATATTTTTAACTATTGTGCTATTATATTTTACCACTGTTGATTTAACCGTGGTACAGGAGAAAAGGGCCCAAAATGATTATTAGTAATTGCTAACTGTCACTAGACTATACCTATATAGGAAGATTGAGAATTATTTTCCATGCAAATCTGTGAGAGGGTCAGCTGTGTCTTTGGTAACATAATCAGTGGTTTTACGCCAGGTGGTCTCTCCCTTTGTGTTTGGAACTTCTGGGAGGATTGTCACAGTCAATGGAGGGATTCTTCAATATTCTGAATAGTTCTGACCCAACATAGTTGCCAGAGGTCAACTTTTCTGAGGAAGGTAGAAATGTGTCCAGTACTTTCATTGTTTGACTCAGAATAGAAGTTAAGGAAACAGAGAATTTATAATATAGTAGGTTTTAGAAGTAGCACAAACATTTTATGTGCTTTACTCAGGATGTGTGCCCTGAGACGTTCTTCCATGTCCACCAACTGTACCATGTTACAATTTTTTCCTCCTGATGGTATTAAGAAACTGAAATTCTGTTCCATACATAGTATCAAGCAATGTCTGGTGGGAAATTTTTCCAAGAGTCTCTCTGTCAGTTAGCTATGCAGCTTTTCACTTATGTGCGGGCATCTCTTTCACTGGAATAACGTAGCTTAAATTATGAAAACTCATTCAGAGTTCAGCCATTTTGTGCACTAATTTGCGTCTTCTCCATTCAGCTATACGAGGCTCACACAACATCCTCTGTCCCCTTCCAACAAGACCCGGAAAAGAGAAGGAGGTTCTCAGACTTCCAGCATAACTTAATTTGAAAGTCATTATTTTTTTCTTTTGTCTTTTTCTTTCTTTCTTTTTAAACTTTCTTGAGGGTTATTAGTGCCACTCTTGTTAAATATTTTTGTGGCACATCATCATACTAATTAGTTTATTGCTCATCCAATATTTTAAAATCATTTTCAAAATGTTTTTCATATTATAATATGAGATTTACTATATTCTCAACTTTACTTTTTGTTGTTTAACTTTTTTGGGAATAAAAGATTAAATGCCAATTTTCATAAACTTTATCTGAGGCAAAATAATTTAAGTTTTTAAGGTGTAGCATGGTCTACCTCTAAGAATTTTACCCAAGAAATCTTTATATTAACATCACTTATTCATAACTTCACCCTGTTCATATTCTAGGACAAAAAAATCATACCAATCAGTCCTTATCACAATGTGGAAAACTCTGTAACGTTGATAATATCAGCCACATTTATTGTATTATAATTGAGAACTCAATCACAGCATTGCATCTTCTGTGTCTGTAACATTCAATACTCCTTAGCTGTCTCCACTAATCAACATAAACCATATATCCCACAAAACCTAAAATATAGCTGGCCCTTTACAGAAAAATTTTGCTGATTCATAATATAGATCAATAATTTGTAGACTCTATTTTTTTATTTTAAGAGACTGAGTAAAAAAAAAAACATAAAGTAAAAAAAAAAAACTTTTTTCTTGTCTTCCTATAGCCAAAAGCATGCATTTGCAAAATGACCAGTCTGTGTTGAAAAAAATAATGAGTTATTGTTATTTTGATAAAATTGATGTATTTATAAATTGATAAATAATAGATAAATTAAAATTGATATATTGATAAAATTAATGATAATTGTCAAGGAAAACGTCATCTTTAAGCATATCTCTCACTGCAGAGAATTGTGTGATTTTTAGATCTATTAATTTGAAGTGGAAAGTCATGCAGTTGAACTTTTGAAATGCTAGCAAGCATCTGGGCTGCTGATTGTTTCAGTAACCGATCTAGCACAACCATTGTGCTTCTTATCCTTTTAGCCCAGCTTATAGACCCCAGTATTTCTATGGTATTGTTTGTATATCTTTCAAGAGGAAAATATCAGTGTGTCAAAAGGTCATAGGTGGAGCCAGGTTTTTCTTTTTTTATTAATAGGCTCTCTTCTTTGTATTTTTGGTCATTCTGACATTAAATCCTTAAAGTTGAAGGAAATCTATTCATTGGTGTTGAACTTGGTCATGAAGGTTGCTCAAAGTCTAAAGTGATTATCTCAAAGAGAGGAAAAAAAAAACAATTCAATAGTATTTGGCATTTGATGATGAATAAATATACCTTAGGGCAGACTGGGAAAATTAAGCAAAGAAATTGAATATTGATATGTTACTTGTAAATGGTATAAATAGGCATTAGTGTTTAGATGAAATTAGACTTTATTTTGTAATAGGATTTTAAAATATTGTTTCCTGGATAGCTTCCTTCCTCATATATCCAATGTTTTTCAAGAGAACTATAAGCAATATGATAGTAACAGAGTTAACATTGAGGGCAGCCTTAACATAGGCTAGAATGCCCCAAGGCGGGAAGAATATGACAGACTAGCGTAGTAACAGAAAATAGATGACTGACTGTTTTTAGAGCAAACAATTCTTAGAGACCATTGCCTGACTAGAGTGAATTGCCATCATAGAACTTCCAATAATAATTATCATTAATGGGTATAAGTGACAGTAATTTCAGTTCAATAGAATCCTTTGAATGTTTATTTTTAAACTATTAGTGCTATTCAGGCAGGAACTCTTGTAAAATTAGTGCTGAATCTGAGGTTCTATTACTAGCTTTCATGAGTGTTGTGTAAAGGATCACTGCTTTAGGAAACTGGATAGATTCCCTCCAAAGTCATTCCAACTCTGATTCTGTGACTGGCAATTAGTTTGAAGATTCTAAATGTGTGACAGTTCCTCTTTTTAACTGCAAAGTAGCCTTCAAGTGTTACAAAGTCAAGAAGATTGTTTGCTTGGGGAACAAAAGATTATTTTAATTCAAAGGCCAAGAACTAAGAAAAAGGCAGTCTTTCTGCTGCATTTCAGATATATTTCAGAAGTGATGATTCTGTTAGTGCTGAATTGCAATTATGATCTCTGATTTGCAGTGGATGTTCTCACTGCTAATTAGATTGTACTTTCTGCTGGATTCACGTGTGAAGAAAAGTACTTTTTTAAAACCTTTATCCTTTATTATTTATTTTAAGGTTTGATATGGAACAATAATGTACTTCTCTCAAAAAAGGGACAGTGCCTTTTGATAGTAGTCACTCATTATTTCTTGAATGCATGGGATATTTTTATTAAATAAAAAGTAAATTTATTAACTATTTTAACAGCTTATTTTATCATTTTGCTGTGACTCTGTTGATTGTACTCTGTGATTTTGGCTTTGGTAGACGAAAATATTGTTTATGATCATTGGAAATACCTTTCACCCTTGAGCAAAGATGCTAGTTCTGCTCCCACTACCCACAGACAAACTTTCAGAGACCCTTTCCATGGGATTCTGAAGGAATTTGGTATGAGGAAACATGTGGTTTGGATTATACTGTATTCTAATTGATTCTACCATTAAGGTAAATAGCATTGCAATCTGAGGAAATGCTGTTTCCTAAGTCATGGTATCTGCTGAGATCAAGCATAAAATGTCATAATGTTACATTTGGAGGCATTGTGGGAAATTAAATAAACGTTCTTCTCTGCCTAGAAAATATTAGAAGAACCCAAATGATGTCAAGCTTTGTTCAGAATTGTTACACTCATGTGATGGGGAAATCTTGGGAAGAAGTGTTGTTGTTCACATCTTCCTATGAGATAATTTCCATTTTATGCTTGATACTGTCCTATTCCTAAAACATTGCACTTTGATATAAGTAGGATATGAACTCGGTCATCTTTTATCAGCTATGAAAAGGGAAAGGTAAGAAAAGAAGGGGAAAATATATCTCATGGTGTTTACCATTTTAGAAACTGAGGAACCCTTAGAAATAAAATTTTCCATCTGGATGTATTACAACTTAACTAATGGGGGTTTCTGTATGGGGGAGAATGCATGTGTATGTTTACACACGCACTTGTGTGCATGTTTTTAGCCTGCTCCAATTTGAGGTCAGCTGATTCTGAAACAGAAGTTTTGACAATTTGGTGTATTCCTCCTAGAAACTTCTTCAAAAAGAAGTCGTTTTGAAGTAAGGGTTTATCTCATTTCATTAATTAGATACTCAGTATTAATCTTTAATGAAGTATAAGAAAGGAGGGACATGATATGAAACATTTACTATAGTTATTTTAAATGATACTTCAGTTAATATTTTGATTTTGCTATGAAAAATTTGCTTTTTTATAAAGATCAAACATGCCATTATTTCTCAAATAATAAATCTTTCAAAAATAACACTTTTATACAAAATTAGCCATGTTTTAAAAAAAAATCTTTTACAGTGAGCTGTTGCTTCCAATTTCTTTTCATAGCAGGTGTTTAATAAGCACTTTAAAAATATTTATGGAATTCACATTTGTGGGACAAAAACTCCTCAACTGTACATGTTCTATTTATGCAGACCCACATAAAATAGATTGGCACAATCCTAGGACAAGATATGACATATGTCAAGTTTGTTTTATGTGCTCTTACAGTTTTGGTAACAAACGGGAAATTTCATAGTTATGACAGCAAGTTCAGATATGCAAATATATAACTATTTCTATAAATGCAGTTTAATTTATGACTGAGCCATCAACCTACCTGATGGTTAACAATGTAGTCAATTCTCTGTCTCTGCGTGTGTGTGTGTGTGCGCGCGTGCACGCGCGCATATTTTCAGTAATTTCAGTAGAGAGTTGTTATTTGTGTTTGAAATTCCCTTCCATGATCTCTTCTTATCTCCCTTCTTCCTTGGATGAAGGAAGCCAGTTGGGGCACCCTTCTGTGCATGTGCCCTCTTTCTGGTTCAGTTGGCATCTAGGTCCATAACAGCCTTCCTGCTTTGGCATCATTCCTCCTGTCTGCTTGTGGTAAAGGTGATGACTGGTTTGCCTTTGAATGGTAACCAAATAGTTCCCTCCTTGGCTTCCTTATGTTAATAATTCTTGGAAACATTCTTCTCTTGCACTTGCGCTCTTTCTTTGTGAACATTTTTTTCCTCCCCAGGCAGGGCGCATAGGAAATTACTGTGCTTCAACCGCATTACTCAGCTTCTTGTGGTTCTTCTGCAGCCTTCTTGTACCCTAGTCTTGTTTCCTTAGCCCATTCTCAACAATTCTGCATGTTGGACTCAAGACACCTCCACTTTTGGACTCAACGCCCTGTGATTTCCTAGGAAAGTCTGCCCAACATGCACCACTTCCTCCCGGGATGAATGCGCAGGGCTACTGCACTGCATGTAATCTCACTCCCAATTTCTCTTCCACCAGATGGGGACATCTTTTCTGTTCATAGCCTGAGAAGGTGTGCATTTTCTGCTACATGGTTAGTTCCTGTACTAAGAATTATCCTTTGGCTCGCATATTGGGGTGGGAGAAAGGAGGATGGATTGACATCTGAGCAATAAATGCAGAAAAGACTACCTTTGTTGTTCCTTTGAAATGTGGAATCTTGAATTAGGTGGATACCAAATGAACGCAGTGAAATAAAGGGCCAGAGTTTCTGTGCCTGGGCATCCAGTGGGCTAAGTAAATTCAGATACAGAGGTGTGACATTTATATATGGACTAACAAGTAATGTAGCAGACCTGAATGATCTTCGGGTAGAACTGTGGGCAGAAATGAGGCTAAATTGGAAGTCAAGAGAGCATGCTATGCTTTGTTTTTTTTTTTTTTTTTTTTTTTTGCTTTATTTCATAGGCACATTTCAAGGGCATTAAACAGAGCAGTGATATGATTTGCTTTTAGAGAAATGGCTCTGTAGCAAAAACGCAGATGGATCAGAGGGTGTTGGGACTAGGAGGAATGAGACCAATTAGGACTCTGTTGCAATTTTGCAAGAGATAAATGCAGAAGACCTTAACTAGGATGCACTAAGAAAGAGAAGACAAGATGGATTTGAAAGGCAGTTTAGTGGCAGAATCAATAGGGCTTTCTAGTGGATTGAGAGTGAGAAGACAGGGAAAATACTTCATGAACAGGTAGATGATGCTTCTTGTACCAGCTTTAGAACCCATAGATTTTACATCTCCAATTTAAAGGCTTTTTAATCTTGGGAATGTTTTTTACCTGAATGGGCCTGGCATAGGATAAGAAACAACATCTGCACGTAACTATTAACTTCTTTCATAGAGGAGAATAAAAACAAATTTGCTAATAAAGACAACTGTGCAAGTTTTTATAACTAGATTAACCAAGAACCTGTGAAAATAAATCATTGTTTAGTTCATGAGGATAAGCTGGAGGTGGCCCTTTTCTGGAGAATCTGAGGCATGGGGTTCAGGTAGGGTCAGGGAGAGAATGTGTCCCATTATCCCCTTGAAGGAAAACAGGTCAGTCCCACTCCTTCACCTTCATCTAAAAATAGCCCAGACATTCAGTTCCAAGGCTCTAGGATTCTCATTATTGAAGTTTGCATTCATTTATTTTGCTGGCATGTGATATTGTTGTAGTCAGTCTTTAGTCATTGTTTTTTGTTAGGTACTAATTACACCTTATCTAACATTCTGAAAGACATTCCCAAGGCTCTTGTATGATTTGCTTTTGTGACCATTAAATTTCTGACAAAAGGAATTATAAAAATGGGCATTGAAATACTTTGATCATTAGTAGAATTATTAGTGTGATGGTGAAAAAAAAAAAACTATTTCTATCAAAACTTTCCTTCAACAAATATTTATTTATCACATATTATGTCATGATACTATCCTAGGCACTAGGGTTACAGCAGAAAATAAAACAAGCAAGTGTCCTGACCCTCATGGATATGTATTCTGGCAGGAGACAGACAACATTTAAGATAAATACAGCATTAGGAGTCCACAACTTATGAAGAGAACAAAATAAAGTAGGGATGGGGGGATAGGAAGTGTGGGAAGGAGTGACATTTTACATAGGGTGTTTTTTTTTTTCATTTACAAAATTATTGACATTATATACAATATTGCTATTCTCTGTGAATAGTGGTGTCATGAAATGTTTCATGCTCAAACTTAGGAGTTCGGTTACCAGTATTCCAGTCCCTGCTCCACCAGTGGCTAAGTAATAGCAGGCCGGTTATCTTCAGACCATAATTCTCTTTATCTGCAAAATAAGATTCCTTCTAATTTGGACAATTCCATCTGTATTCTGTAAATAATAACAAACTTTATTAGAACCCAAGGAATCAAGTTTTGCCTACTCTTCCACTCACTTGTTCTATGACACTGTCCTCTTTTACAACATAAACTCTACTTTAAGACACTTTTTATTACACAGTAAAGATGACTCTCTTCTTATACAGTATGGTTTTTTCCCCTTTGGTTATAGGATGAATTTAGTTTAAAATTACCTATTTAGAATGTTTGCCCACAATATGGATCAGTAAAAGATATGCTTAGAAAAAGTTACTGATATGGGGAAGTTAGGGAAATATATCTGTATGCACATATGTGTGTGTATATGGACAACTCTTCATTTATCTGGTTTCCTGTCTCTAGAAAACTAGAATCTGTAGTTTTCTGTCTATGCTCTTAATTTTCTGAATGGAAGGTACTTAATATGTGTGTAGAACAGAAATGAAAATGTCATATATTATAGAAATGGTTGACCTTTCAACAGATTGACACCTTCTCATTTTCTCTGACAAATAATCCACACTTCAGTCTATTAAGAACAGACCTCATTAACATGCATAAACTAGCAGTCTGATCTAGTTATGATGCATCCTTAATGTGTGACATGTTCAGCATAGTGTAACTGCTTAGTCTTGTCATAAAAGGTAGAGTGGCCTCTAGTGCTCAAGGTTCTGAGATCAATTTAACCTGGATAAAATCTTTATCCATAACAACTGTCATTAGAAATGACTAGCATTTCCCTAATTAGCCCACCATTTACACCCCATAAGCTTCTCACAGATGGTAAATGTTTATAAACACCCACAGATGTGTGCACAGCTGACTCTCAGTTATCCGCAGGAATAGGGGACACAGATAATTTACATTCACTTACAATACAAACCTCTCATTTTAGCTAGTTTCAATCGTTTTTCTCCTTGGACTTTTTACCACAGCTGTTAATGAAGTAGCAAATTAACTAATCTAATTTCAACTTCTCCTCTTATTGATGCACTTACCCCCTGATGAAAGCACTAATATGTACAAATGTGGTCACAAGATGGCTGGTAAGAGGGTGGAAATGGTAAGCATGAGCTTAGATAAATACATTGAACAATGGAGAATATATTTGTAACTGTCTGTCTAGTAACAAACTTTTAAGTTGTGAAACCACAGCAAGCCACCCAGTTCAAGAGTGATATACCTGGCCGGGTGCAGTGGCTCACGCCTGTAATCCCAGCACTTTGGGAGACTGAAGCAGGCGGATCATGAGGTCAGGAGATCGAGACCATCCTGGCTAGCACAATGAAACCCTGTCTCTACTAAAAATACGAAAAATTAGCCGGGCGTGGTGGCGGGCACCTGTAGTCCCAGCTGCTCGGGAGGCTGAGGCAGGAGAATGGTGTGAACCCTGGAGGTGGAGCTTGCAGTGAGCCGAGATCACCCCACTGCATACCAGCCTGGGCGACAGAGTGAGACTCTGCTCAAAAAAAAAGAGAATGATATACCTAAATTCCCTGGGACAGAAGCAGCTCCTTAAATTCAAGAGAAGGGAAAGGATGCCATTTTCCTTGGTGGCCAGGCCCTGTAGTAATAATAATTTCTTTTCAGATAGTTCTTCCTGAAATTTAGTCTTAATTTTTCATTATATCATCAGCCCATCTACTGTCTCATGCTGAATGAAGATGAATAAATATAAATATAATAACCCAGAGCACCATGAAGTCACTTTTTTGTCTTACTTCCTTTGGCCTGAAGAGTCTTGGGTCTTGTGCTTCTCGTACATTCTTAATCTGAAGCTTTCGTTCATTCTCCCTTGTGCAGTTGTCCAGGCAAATTTAAAGGCAATATTTGATGGAGCCCACACAGAGTGAGGAGACGTGTGGAGCTAACTGCGGCCCACAGGCCATTTACAGAATGAACTATGAAGGACAACCATTTTGTTTCCTAATGACCTACAAAGCATGTACTGCATCTTGCAGACTGAGGCATTCACAGGTTAATACAAATTGTTTTCCAGAGTTTCATTACTTGAGGAACATGTCTGTCTTTCAGCTTATTGGGAAGAAAAATTAATCATTCCTAAACAGCATGTTAGAAATATTCTAAAATGTTTAAAGAAGAATACTTATACTAGGCTGGGTGTGGTAGCTCGTGCCTGTAATCCCAACACTGTGGGAGGCTGAAGTGGGAGGATCTCTTGAGGCCAGGAGTTTGAGACCAGTCTGGGCAACACAATGAGACCCTGCCTCTATAAAAATAAATCAATAAATGATATTTATAGTGGATTAGATAGTGATCAAAATTAGCATCAAGCACTTGAACAGAAGAATGTAGCATTGAAGAAAAAAAATCTTGCACCACTGGCACTATCCAACAGATCTGTAACTTTTCAAATAAATGGTATGTTTTTTAATTGTTTTTTTTTTTTTTTCCACTAAAGATTTGAAATTGCTGACAGGCTATATAAGAATCCTATTGTTGGGGGACTGAGTCGGGAGAATGGCGTGAACCCAGGAGGCAGAGCTTGCAGTGAGCCAAGATCATGCCACTGCACTCCAGCCTGGGCGACAGAGCGAGACTCCGTCTCAGAAAAAAAAATAAAATAAAAAATAAAAAATCCTATTGAATATTCCCCTAATAAGAAATGTGACTGGAAACTCAGTGCTTGGAGATACAGAAATCCTTCTATTATATTTACTTTCAACAGTTGTCAAAAAGCACTCATAGTGTTTTGACATGAGTAGGTGGTGCCATTCACTGAGATAAGGGACACAATAAGAGGTAGAGGTTTGGAGAAAATGGTAATTAATTCAAGTTTGTATATACCGATGCACCTCGACTTATGATGGGCTTATGTCCAGATAAACCCATCATAATTCGGAAAGTCAAAGCTGCATTTAATACGCCTAAGCCTACCAAACATCATAGCTTAGCCTAGCCTACCTAAAACATTCCAGAACACTTACAGTAGCCGCCCACAGTTGGGCAAAATCATATAACACAGAACCTATTTTATAATTAAGTTTTGAATGTCTCATGTAATTTGTTGAATACAGAATGTGAAAAACAATGGTTCTATGGGTAGTCAAGTACAGTTTCTATTGAATGTGTATTGCTTTGTATCATTATAAAGTCAAAAAATGTAAGTTGGGAACAGTCTGTATGATATTTGAGGTATCTGTGGGACATCCAGGTTACCATGTCTAGTGAGCAGGAAGGGGCTAGTATGACCAGCTCGTCCCAGATTGCCTGATTCTCCCAGTTTTATCCCTGAAAGTCCTGTGTTCCAGGAAACCCCTTAGTCTTGCAAGTCAGGATGGTTGGTCACCCTAGTTGGAACTCAGGAATAGCACTTGTTGCTGGTGATAAAAACTTGGAAGTTTCCAGTAAATGAAGCCATGGAATGAATAAAACACCAATGGAAAATTCGAGGAATGGTGTAAGAATGAGCAGAGCAAGAAGATCCAGAAGGGGACCTTGAAAAGGGAGTCACTATGGAGGTAGGAAGACCAACAAAGTCTGGTATCATGAAGCCCAAGGAAGAGACCATTTCAAAAAGGAGGGGGTAGTCAACATCATGTAATGAACTAACAGCCATCCCATTGACTTTTGCTCAAAGAAGAGCGTAAAGAGTTAATGAATGAATATGGGAGATGAGACTGAAATATGAGTAAGAAAGGATAGTAACTACAGGGGATTTGGAAGTCAAAGGGGAGGGCAAAGCAGGTGTTTTAATTTGTTTAAATGCAGACTGTAAGGAATGAGAAAGGAGGGCAATTGGAAGAGAATGATGATCAATGGAGTAAACTTCTGAGGGCGGCAGGAGCGGTGGAGAGCAACAAGATACTAGCACAGGTGGAGGAAATTGTCTTGGAAATCCACATGCTCTGCCATTGTGATAGGTAGAAAGGAGGAAAGGTTGGGCCTAAGTGCGGATACATTTGTAGGTTTGATGGAGGGAAGTTAAGGAAGCTTTCATCAAGTGGTTCCTGTTTTCTATCTAAAAGGAAGGCCTTTGCAGAGGAAGGGCAGTGGTTGGTTGTGAGGCTTGAGTGAAGTGTGTAAGCATGTAAAGTCTCTCAGGGAGTGGGAGATCCTCCTGATGAAACACAGAGGAGTGCTGAATAGCAGTAAGAATCCAGTTGAGGTAGCAGTTGGGCGTATGTACTAGTCTGGATCTTGTCATATTGTTTCTCACCAGGACTACTCAGCATCTGGAGTAATGCCAAGAAGATGGAGTTTGAGGCTTATTTACATTTTAGTGGGAGTCTGAAAAAGTAGGAGAATGAAGGAGGGAAGTAAGATACCAGCATGTGAACCATGGTCAAAGTGATGCACCACAGAGTCTAAGCTAGATAGTCAAGGCTATGAAGACAGTGGGGCCAGGGCATTGGAGATTTTCATGGATAGGTGACAGGAAAAGAGAGAGAGGAAAAGGAAAAGGACATGGGTCAGAAAATGGTTGTATGAATTTAACTTATTAGAAGTAAAACAGCTCTGGGTAGTGACAAGATTTTGATTATGGCCAAGGAAGTTGGTGATGGGAAGTAGAAGGGATTGCTCCCTGGAGAGAAGGAGGTCAAGGAACTCTTGGGACCTGGTGTTGGATTAGATATTAACATTAAACTGAATTCTCACAAGATGATGGCAGAGCCTGGCTTGATGAAGAAGACTGACAGTTTATTCTGAATGAGAGGGTAGACTTATGCATGATTAGATGAGAGTGACCCAGAGGGATGGCAGCAGTGTAACTGAATGACATGTGTCTCAAAGGCGGGTGCTTTTTACATGTGGGAAAAAAAGTGACAGCCTGACATAGCTTTGATCAAGGAGAAAGCAGACATTCCCATGTCCTCCACCTGTGCCCTGCAGACTTTAAGCATGTAAGATAGGAGGGGAACAAGCAACATCTACCAGAAGGGGTCAGCGGAGATCATCTGTCCAGTTTCCAAGTGGAACCCATTTTCAATTAAGAGAACAAGGTGAAAGGAGTGTATGCTGAAGAAATTGAGGTAGTAGAGAGGTTGTTCATGTTAATAATGCTGGAAGAAATAAAGATCAGAAGGACATTGTTGTCTAAGAATGATGGTGATGGTGGTTTAGCTGCCTTCAAAGTTTTAGCCCAACTACAGCAATCCCCAGTGGCTAGGTTGTAAGGAGGAGTCAGGAGGCCATGGCAGATTGAAGTAATTTTAATATTTTCAGATACTCCTGGTCTCAGGAGGAGGAGTGTTTCTGGTCTTTCTCTGTGGGGAAGGAGCATCTGTGAATGACCTGCATCTCTCTTATTGTCAGGTTCTGGGAAAAGGCTCCCATTGAATTTGGGGAAACGAATTTGTGCTTGCCTGTTCCAGTTTCCTGCTCTGAAAGCTACTATCTCTTTGTGCCTTAAGGCATTTCCTAAAACACCTTTAAATATAAGTCAGTAAACCTAAGGATCTGAATAGTTATAAATTTTCATGTAACACCTCTCTCAAGAAAAGTCTGTAGTGGAAAGAATGAGCTTTAGAATCAGATATCAAATCTCCCCTCTGCTACCACCCTGTGGCAGGGCTTTGGGCACCTTACTTTACCTTTTTGAGCTCCAAGTTCCCTAACTTTAAAATGGATCAGGTAATAGCTACTTTGAAAGAGGGGAGTGAGAATTAAATTAGAAAATCTAGGTAAAATGTTCCACACAGACCCTAGCACATAGACATTCAATCAAAGTGATAGTTCCTAGTGTATCTTAATTCATGTTTAAGTTTTTTATTCTTTATTTTATGTATCCCTTATTTCCTAAATAAAACTGTTCTTGGCCAATAATGATGACTCACACCCGTAATCCCAACACTTTGGTAGGCTGAGGTGGGAGGATTGCATGAGGCCAGGAGCTTGAGACCATCCTGAGCAATATAGTGAGACCCTGTCTTTATAAAACAAAATATTTTTTTAATTACTTGGGCATTGGTTCCAGGTACTCAGGAGGCTGTAGCAGGAGGATCCTTTGAGCCCAGGAGTTTGAGATTATTATGGTGAGCTATGACTGTGCCACTGCACTCTCTAGCCTGGGGCAACACAGAGAGACCTCATCTCTTTCAAAAAAATAAATAAATAAAAGTAAAATAAAATTGTTCTCAAAGTTACCTAATATCAGCTTTTATGGTGAGGCGCGTGTATTCATTGTGTCAGCTTTTTATAGTTGTGGGGCAGGGGGAGGGAGTCTTTCATTGTTCTTTTGAGACTATAGCACATTTTTGCCTTCAGTTTTTTTACAATTGTTAATGAGTTCATTGAAAGTTCAGTTGTCTCCTCTTCATTTTTCTCTTACTTGCTTTCTTCTGAAGGCATATGTCAATTCTTTTTCTCCCCCAATTTTCACTCCTTCAGATTTGCCTTATTCTCCTTGCTGACTTCCTCTTTTTCATAACTATGTTGCTGTTATTCTGAATAGGATTTTAAAATTTCCTCTGTATTTAATACTAATGGGATGATTTCTACATCTCGTTGTGGAAGGAATAAGGAAGGACATTATATTTGGGCAGAATAAATCTGCATTTCTCCTTTAAAATGAAACAGAAAGTTAATGAATACCTACAGTACTTTGAACACAAAGTTTATGTTAGAAATGAACCAAGAACTTGAGTCTGGTAAAAATTACTTTGTGCAAGGTTGGCAGCAGTGAGGTGGGCTTTAACTCTTAAAGCTCAAAATGAGAAAACACAGATTTCCACAGTTTACTGTGATATCTATATGGTTCTGTGCTTTAAGGTACAAATAAAATATATCTTCAGAAATTTAAGTACAAATCCAGGTATCAAAGAATAACCCCTGAAATCATCACTAGGCAACCATAGCTATAAGTCTTCACCTCCCCCGCCTCAGTACTAAGCAATTTCATAGCACCCTGATTTATTTTGTGTAACGTTCGTCATATGGGTAGTCACTAATTATGTGTTGAACTTGCTCTTATGTTTAAGTCTCATGGGAACAGGGGCTGGGGCTAGTTCAGTGCCTGACACTTAGTCCTTAGTGTATCTTTGTAGAATTGAATTAAATTATAGACTTTATAGTTTTATATTCCAACTACTTCCTGAACAAAACAGAATATTCTGCCAGTACCTTAAAATCAATTCATCTAAAACCTAACTTGTCATGTTCCACATAAAACCTGATTTTCATGTTCTTATTTTGGGTTAATGATACCACCATTTTCCCAGTCACCCAGGCTTGACACCTTCACACTATGCCAGCTTTAATCATCATGGAGTACAGTTTTGATTATTTCACACCTTTCAAAAACATTTGATGGCAGTTCTTCAGCCTCAAATCCAAGCTCCCACAGCCTGCCTTCCTGACCTTATTTTCCCCTTCTTCCAGTGCGCACCATATGCTGCTGTCAGAGCATGACTGCTGGGCCCCTCTGGGCATCATACGGTGTTCCAGGCACCACTTACTGGCTCCTCATGGCCTCAAGTCCGTTTATCCTGGCTTCTCCTGAAAGAAAAATCCTGTGAAATTACCGATATTATTCCCCTTCTTTTTAAAATTCTTGTTGAATTAAGCATTTTCATTATCTGAAATATTTCATTCTTTATTCAAAAACTTCATAAGGAAAAAAGCCATTGAAAAGTCAATTCTTCACTAATAAGAAAATACTAAAACAAATCCTAATATATTTTCAATGAGAAGTAAGCATTTGTCAAGCTTAAGCTTGTCACACTTAACTCAGAATAAAGTGAAGCTCTCGTGGGTGACAAGTGAAACTTCTACCCAGAAGTGGAGGTGGTGTGCCATGTAATTAACCTTTTCCTCCCTGGGTTACTCTGTGATTAAAAGATCGTGGGTGTTCGCTCTGTGTGATAGTCACATTTTGTTAAATGTCATTATCGCCTCACATCTACATATGTATTTAAATAGATACATTTTTTTCCCCCTGACATTCTGTGCTTTTGCAACTGAAGGCATCTGTTCAGCCCCCTAGATCCTAAGTAACACACAAGGTCGACTGTGGTAGCATTCTTTTTTTTGCCAGGGAGTCAATGCCAGTTTTTAAATTTTGCTTTCTTTAGTAATTTTAGAATAGGTCAGAGTGAACAAGCTTACCAGAGTGGGTCACTTGAATACTTACATGCGATATATTTTAACAATCATTTACTACTGGAAGAATGATTAAGTAGTGCCTTTCTTCAGCACCATGTGGTGGAATAATTGCTAAGCTGCTGGAAGTCATAAAACCTATTGCTGGCTCTGTAGCTAATAGCCATAAGCGGTCATAGAAAGGTCTTCATTCAATGTCCTCATTGATAAAATAAGGACTTGGCTTATTTCACTTACTATATTTTGGAGATGGTCCATATCAATAATTTAGATATGCCTCATTTTTTCACAGTACAAAATATTCTGGTATATGGATGTCATAGTTTATTTAGTCAGTCTCTTGTAGATGGATATTTAGTTTGTTTCTAGTCTCCTGTTACAATAAACAACAGTATAACAGACATCCTTTTACATATGTTTTTCCACACATGTAAGTTATACATGTAGAATAACTTTCTCAGAGAAAAATTATTTCATTATGTGATATGTGCAATCTTTTTTCTTTTAAAACAAATTTTTTTAGAGGAGAGGTCTCACTGTGTTGCCCAGGCTGGTCTCAAACTCCTGGCCTCAAGCGATTCACCCAACTTGACCTTCCAAAGTGCTAGGATTACAGGCATGAGCCACCACAGATGGCCACAATTTTATTTCTAATAAAAATTACTAAATTATATTCCGAAGTGATTGTATTAGTTTTATATTTTCAGCAACAAATGTGTGAAATGACCTGTTGCCCAACCCTTCACCAATACTGACTTATCGTAATTTTTTATTGTTGCTATGCTGTTAGATGAAAATGATCTCTCACTGATGTATTTGGAATATCTTTAATTATGAATAAGGTTGAGGATTATATCAAATCTAAAACATGGTTTATTTATTTTTGTTATAGTGTCTTAGTCCATTCAGTCCACTATAAAAAATATCACAAACTGAGTAGCTTATGACGAACAGAAGTTTATTTATCACAGTTATGGAGGCTGGAAAATCCTAAATCAAGATGCTAGCAGATTCGGTGTTCACTGAGGGCCTGTAACCTCCTAACTGTGTCCTCACATTGTGGAAGGGACAAAGGCAGCTCTCTAGAACCCCTTCTATAAAAGCACTAATCTCATTAACAAAGGCTCTGCCCTTATGATCTCCTCACCTCCCAAAGCCCTTTCTCCTAATACCATCACCTTGGGATTAGGATTTCAACATATAAATTTGTGGTTGGTAGGGACACAAAGATTTAGATCATAGAAGATGGGTTCCCTGAATAGTATTTGCCCATTTCTTGGTCTGTTTCTTACTGAGTTATAAGCATTCTTTATTTTAAGAAAATCAGACCTGGGGAATGCCCATGTTTCAAATGCTTTTTTCCAGCTTATCCTTTCATTGTTTATGTGTACACTTTGTTATTATTTGATTTTTTATTATTTTTAATAGAAACAAAGTCTCACTATGTTGTCCAGGCTGGTTTCAAATTCCTAGGCTCAAGTGATTCTCTCTCCTTGGCCTCACAAAGTGCTGAGGGTACAGGCATGAGCCACTGTACCTGTCCTATTTGATTTTTACATATTTATATAACTTTTGGATTTTTCTTAGGAATATCTTCCCATTCCAGAGCTATTGAAATTTTATACTTTTCCATATTCTCTGCTATAATTTTACACTTTAATCTTTTAATGTTGAAATGTTTGATCCTCTTGGAATTTATTTTAGTATAAATAACAAGGTGAGATCCAAATAGGCTGTTGCTACCACAGTAGTTATTGAACACAATTTTTTTAATCTTCTACTGATTTGAAATGCCACCTTTATCATGAATTGACTTGTCATGTGTATTTGATATAAATTACCAAGAGTAGTACATGTTACGCATTATTATTATTATTATTATTATTGTTATTATTATTGAGACAAGGTCTCACTTTGTCACCCAGGCTGCAATGCAGTGGTTCAACTATGGTCACTGCAGCCTCAACTTCCTGGGCTCGAGTGATCCCCTCACGTCAGCCCCTCGAGTAGCTGGGACTACAGGCATGCACCACCATACTGGCTATTGTTTTTAAGGGACAAGGTCTCACTATGTTGCCCAGGCTAGTCTTGAACTTTTGGGTTCGAGCAATCCTCCTGCCTCAGTCTCTCAAATTGCTGGGATTACAGGCATGAGCCACAGCACCCAGCCTCTGTTGCACATTATTATCCAAACTTATTTGACCGCAGAGCCACCTTCTCTACCTCCTCTCCCTAAACACATATACAGAGAGCTTCTTATAGGACTAGTGTTCTGTGGTGCACGCTTTGGGAAATGCTGTCTTACATATTGAAGTGTTCTTTTTTTTTTTTTTTTTTTTTTTTGTTAATGTGATATATCTCCTTATTTTGTAATGACAAATTCATCCATTATATGGTTACTCTTAAATCTTGTGCCTTAGTATGTTTATATTCCAAAAATGATTGTACCCTTTTTATTTGGGTAGACAATGAGCAGATAAGTAACTTTTTTATTCTGAATTACTTTCTTACAACCGAATCTAAATCATAGGAAATTTGGAAATTAAGACTTAATAACAATATGATACAATATGTTATAGTATATTTATATTACCATTTTTGCTGGTTGTGTATATAGTTAAAATTCAATCATAGTTTATTCGTAACATCCAAGGATAGGTTTTTTGTAAGCTGGAGAGTTTGTATAATAATAATCCTTTATTTCATAGATCTCGTCTCTGTAATGCTGTTTAGTGTAAGACATGAAATTATTTAGATTCAAATTTGGATACAATGTAATAAATTGTATACTAATTATGGTTTACACATTCTAATGTAGCTGCAAAATATTTTTCACTTAAACTTTGAAAATGTAGCCTTATTTTTTGTTGTTGGTCATGGGATTTTTTTTAGAGAGGGTCTTGCTCTGTCACCCAGGCTGTAGTGCAGCGGCGTGATCTCGGCTCACTGTAACCTCTGCCTCCTGGGCTCCAGCAAGCCGTATGTTTTATCCAGAGCAACTAAAAGAATAATCTTATGGTCTGTACTCATAAGATGGATGCTACAGATCCAAGCCTATTCAAGATACGAAGAAGGAGGTGGTAACATATGATAGCAGTCATAGCTGCCATAATTCCAGGCCATATTTAAGATAGGAAGAGAAAGAGTGATTATTAACATATACATCTTTTATTTCTAGAAATACTATACTTTATGTACACATATGCCTTATTAGACAGAAATGCATCACGTGGCCACCCCTAGCTTAGCTGCAAGGGAGCCACAGAGAGAAATTTTAGCTTTCCTAGCCTCTGTAGGAAGGAAGGAGAAGGTAGGGAATGAATGTGTTGCACTGACTAATCAGCAATATTTGCTATATTAGTGTACAAGAATAGTCACCAAAATATTAAAAATATGAATAGCTGATATTTTTTAGGCCTTACATATGGGGGGCACTGTGCTGAGGTCTTTATACCTTGCTTAATCTTCCAGTAGTTTTTGAGGATAAATACTATTATTATCCTCATCTTATAGGTATGAGGAGGCACAAGGAGATGTGGTGGTCTTTAAGGAGCACACAGCTGATAAAAGTAAGAAGCAAGATTCAAGTCCAGGAGTTTCACTCTTTAACTTTGCTCTTAGGTGCTCTATTTTAAGGGAAAAAAAAAAAAAATAACAAAACTTCCTTTTTTGTGAAATATTCTAATTTTTTCTTCTAACTTAGAAATATATTTAATGAAATTCATACAAATCATGAAGAATAAGGCGAAAAAAAACCCAGAAATATTAACCTATTGGAGTTTTTTCCCGTAAAATTCCACTTCTTATGGTTGAGCCAGTCACTTAATTACAGTATGAAAGAGAACTGTTCTGATTATCATTTTATCAGTTAAATCCCAGTGAAAATTGGCTTTCTAACTCCCTTGACTCAAATAAATTTTCAGTTTCACATCTGGATTAAGACAAGTTCAAAGACTTTGTTTGAAGTTATTCCTGTCTTTTTGCTGTCTGGTTTAAGTAGTATTTTGAGCTTTGTTCTAGCTGGTTAAAGACTGAACTGGGTTACCAAGAGAAGTCGTATAATCTTTTTCCCAAAAATCTCTATAACCAGAATCATAGAGGAATAATTCATATAATTATGTTAGGGCAGCTATGTGTGTGTGTGTGTGTGTGTGTGTGCATGTGTTTTTTCTTCTAGAATTGGGTTAAACTATAAGCCTATGAATTTTGTGTATCAACTGCACACTTTCAGCCTTTGGGGAAACTGAGCTTTCCTTCCCTAGTCCCATTCCAAATTCCAGGTTGTAATCTTTATGTCACTTACTACTACTGAAGTATTAGAAAATGTCTCTGGGCATGGTGGCTCACGCCTGTAATCCCAACACTTTGGGAGGCCAAAGCGGGCAGATTGCCTGAGCTCAGGAGTTCAAGACCAGCCTGGGCAACATGGTGAAACCTCGTCTCTACTAAAAATACAAAAAAATTAGCCAGGCATTTTGGCACATGCCTATAATCCCACTACTCTGGAGGCTGAAGCATGAGAATCACTTGAACCTGGGAGGCAGAGGTTGCCATGAGCTGAGATCGTACCACTTCACTCCCGCTTGGGTGACAGAGCGGTCTTCAAAAAATAATAGTAATATAGGCTAGGAGCAGTGGCTCACGCTTGTAATCCCAGCACTCTGGGAGTCTCAGGCAGGCAGATCACGAGGTCAGGAGATTGAGACCATCCTGGCTAACATGATGAAACCCCATCTCTACTAAAAATACAAAAAATTGGCCTGCCGCAGTGGCGTGCGCCTATAGTCCCAGCTACTCAAGAGGCTGAGACAGAAGAATCGCTTGAACCCGGGAGGCGGAGTTTGTAGTGAGTTGAGATTGCACCACTGCACTCCAGCCTGGGCAACAGAGCAAGACTTTGCCTCTAAATAAATAATAATAATAATTATATATATAGTTGTTTGACTTTAGGAAAGTATGTCAGGAGACAATGGGGAGTAAAAGGAGAAGATATAAAAGCACACACAAAGTAAACACAATGGAAAATGGTCACAGGTTGATAATAGTCATTTCCTCTTAAAAGCACCTTTTCTTATTAGTTTGCCTTGTGCATTACCCTCAGCTCTCCTTTCTTTTCACTACACACTGTCTCCCTAATAGAGCTCAAGCTCATCATAATATAAGTAAGTAAAATAACAAAGATTCACTGTCCGTAAGCTCTTAATATGTGCCAGGCACTCTACTGAGCATTGTACGTGATTTATCTCTTTTAATCCTCCCAATATTTTGTGAAATAGGTGCTGTTTTTCTTGCCCTTTCAACATTGAGGGGGAATAGATGAGGGTTTTAGAGACTAAGTAATATGCCCAGTAATACTGATTGTTAGTTGGGGAGCCATTGGTTTGAATCCAAATGAATGAATTCAAAACTTCTGTTCTCTACCACTTTACTATGCTTGTACTCTTTTCTATAGTTTCAGTTATGACCTATGCTTCTAAGTTGAATGTATTAGTATAACCAATTCCTCTTTACCAAGTTTTAAACCTGTGACTCTATCAGCCCTCTAGACACCTTGAATCACTTTGTATTTGTATATCTCATGAACATTTCAACTTAACATATCCAAAATTCAACTAGATCCAACTCATTCTACCACCAAACAAAGACAGTTCTGTACTTGGCAAATGATATCAATATATATACAATTGGCTGAGCCAAATGCCTGGAAATCAACCTTAACTTTATTTCTTTATAGTATTCACACCCACACAGACCAAGATTTCTCTCTGTCTCCTCCTTTCTCTTTTCTATTTTCACCACTTCTATAACTTACTTGGGCCCTGCAATCAATCACATTTTGTCTAGATTTAAATCACTAAACATGCCTCTCGGGTTTGTTTTTTGTTTGTTTTTTGCCTTTAGTCTTGTCTCTTCTCAAAATATTCTTTCTGAAGTAGAAATTTGACCATGTTACTTCCTAGCTTAAAATGACTTCATGACTCCTTTAAAGTCTAAACTCCATAGCATGATATATTCAGCCCTTGGTGAGTCGGCCCTGGCTCTCTCTTCACCTTCACCTCGCAGCATTACCCCTGTTATCTCTTCCTACTCATATCCCTTGCACATTCTTCAAGAATCCCAGCCTTGTACAGCTTTACTGACAGCTTTAGCTGTGTCTTGTCTCTTTTGGCAGCTCTGGCACTCTTAAATCGGTTCTTTAAGTCTCAGGTATTCTGAGTCTTCTGTGACTGCTGTTCCTTCTCTCTCTGTCCCATGCTACATGCCCACCACCCTGTACCACATGCTGAATATCTCTGTCATAATATTCATCCTATCGTGTTGTACCATTTTTACCTGTCTTCCTCCCCTTCTCAGAGGTAAGCACCTTTAGGTCAAGAATCGTTGAACCTCTTCCTTCACATTTTCTTCCTCAGTCATCTTCTTTCCCTTTCAAGAAAATTTTTAACTTTCTTGTATTATCAATGTCTGCAAATTCCTCAATTTAATAGAATAGGCTCATAGCGTGATAAAATATTTTCTCCCTCACTCCTCTCAACCTTCTCCCAACTTCCCAGAGGCAATCACTTTTAATTCTTAGTTATTTCTTCTGATATTTATGTGTTCCCTATTTCTAGATAATAACATAAACTGTTATGTATCAATTTTTTATTTTAGACATTACTAAGTTCCTGATTTAGTTCCCTACTGCCCTCTCACCACTAATCCACCTTGTGTACCCCTCTTCCTTTACCCCATTGTCTTTCATTGTATCACAGTTGATGGTCAACAGAATGGCCAGTGTTTATAATATTGGCAGTATGTAAATATACCTCATTTTCTTTATTTTTCTTCTTTTTTTTAACTTTTAAGTTTTTTTTTTTCTTTACCCCAAATTTTAGTAATCCTTGTTTTCTGTCTTAGTTTGTTCCTGCTGTTATAACAAAAACACCTTAGACTGGGTAATTTATAAACAACAGAAATTTATTTCTTGCAGTTCTGAAGGCTGGAAAATACAAGATCATGATGCCAGCAAATTCTATGCCTGGTGATGGCTCACTCTCTGCTCCATACATGGTGTCTTGCTGCTGCGTCCTCACGTGGTGGGAGGAACTAACAGCTTCCTCGAACTCTTTTATAAGGCCACTAATCCCATTCACGAGATTTCTGCCCTCATGACCTAATCACCCCATAAAGATCCTACCTTTTAATACAATTACATTGGAGATTAAGTCTAACATATTCAGATTGCAGCATTTCCTATGGGACAATCTAGGTTTTGCAAATGGTCCGACACAATAGATTTGCTATCAGTTCCATGGCCATTACTCTGTCCCATGGCCCAGTTTCCTCCCATGTGATCCGTGTGATCTGAACTGGCTGCTCTGAGACTGGGACGTCCTGGGAATTCCTTTTGCCACTTTGCTTTCTTGTCCCTTGCCCTTTTCTGGATGCCATGTTTTCCTCTTTCTTACTCTTCTACCCCTCTTGTTTTGGTTTTGCAAAAGCACATCTTGCAGTCTCTTTCTAAGACGGCATGTATAGACACTCGCATGTTTGAAAAATGTCCATTTCCTATCCTCGTCCAATTAACAATAATCATTTCTTCACTGGAAATAATTTCACTTCAGAATTTGGGAATCGTTTCTTGCCTATCTTTTGGAATTCAGGGTTACCATTGAGAAATCCAGTCCTAGTCTTATTTCCTTCCTATGTATTTGACCTGTTTTCATTTGTTTACTTGCTTTCAGCATTCTAGAACTTTTAGGATCTTCTTTGCATCCTTAGTTATCTAAAATTTCAGTGCTATACCTTGGCTGAAGAAAATGGAATAAGGAAAGAGAGTTCCTACTGGATCACTGACTTTTTTCTCCTGTCCTTTAAATTTAGGTGGTTTCCAAGATGCCACCTGTCCTTATTCAGGCATTTACTTTTCCAAAGTGCTGAATGAGTATTTTTTACAATATGGAAATGACTTCCAAAAATACTACCCACGTTTTTGTCTGAATTTGAGGCCACAATTTCCAGCTGTCTTCCAGAAGTTATCTGGAGGTCCTTGCTAGCACCTTCCATTAACATGTACAAAAGGAAACTCATTATATTTTCCAATCTTTGTTCGCCATCAAAATCAAAAATATCTAAATTTCATATTTTCTTTTCCGCAAGCCATAGGCTGCAGAGATCTCAGACATGTCCTTAGCAGCTCCGCCCTCTTTCGATTCCTAAGACCTATTGATTCCACTTTAGAAATGTCCTTAACTCTCCCTTCTCCATTTCCTTTGACACTGTGCAATTTTTAAAAATATCATTTACAAATTAAGATGATATGTTATTCAGATATAGAAAGCTTTGACTTTTGCAGTTAGTCTATTTAAGAGTTTTCTCAGCAGGGGAGAAACTATAAATATTTTTAATATAAATTATAGCTGGAGAAATTGAATTCTGCTCTACAAGAAAAACTGACTAATTTCAACTTCTCTGGTCTGTGTTAGAATATTGTAAATATAAATCATTTAAACACCTTACTACACCTCATTTTTTGTTTTTATTCATACTTTTTACCTTCGTACCTGTTATTCCTTTTGCCAAGAATGCTATTCCCTCTCCGGTCCCTAACATGAGTAACTCCTGCTTATTCTTCAAGTCATCATTCACTAGGAAGCTGTACATCTCCAGTAACTCATATATACACATTTTTTGCTTATGAGAGCAGAAATGCTTTCGTGTTTACCCTTGGGGCCTAGGTATCTCGGTGCCTAGTAACATCCTGGCACACAGTACCATATGCATCGGTCTTAGGTATCTTTAGTGCCTAGTAACATCCTGGCACACAGTACCATATGCCAGGTGAACATGTGTTGGTTGAATGTTCTAAATGCATTTTTAACATTTGGAAGAACATCTTCTTCATATGTCCCCATATTACACTTTGGTTTATTTCAAGAGTCTGTTTGTACTTCAAGTCAGAGTTTTTCTTAGAAATGATGTTATACCTAATGAAGAACATAATAGAATACACTCTAAAAGACTTCCTTCGGCCGTGCGTGTTGACTTATGCCTGTAATCCCAGCACTTTGGGAAGCCTAGTGCTTCCCATGTGATCCGTGTGATCTGAACTGGCTGCTCTGAGACTGGGACATCCTGGGAATTCCTTTTGCCACTTTGCTTTCTCGTCCCTTGTCCTTTTCTGGATGCCATGTTTTCCTCTTTCTTACTCTTCTACCCCTCTTGTTTTGGTTTTGCAAAAGCACATCTTGCAGTCTCTTTCTAAGACGGCATGTATAGACACTCACATGTTTGAAAAATGGCAGATCACATGAGGTCAGGAGTTCGAGACCAGCCTGGCCAACATGGTGAAACCCTGTCTCTAGTAAAAATGCAAAAATTAGCTGGGCGTGGTGGTGCACACCTGTAATCCCAGCTACTTGGGAGGCTGAGACTGGAGAATCACTTGAACCCAGGAGGCAGAGGTTGCAGTGAGCTGAGGTCATACCACTGCACTGCAGTCTGGGTGACAAGCAAGACTCCATCTCAAAAAAAAAAAAAAAGACTTCCTTCATTTGTAATATATCTAAGCAGTTCTTGAAACATTCAATAATAAGCGGGCATTTCATACATGTCCTGTAATTTACTATGGATTTTATCTGTGAATTTGTTTCCCTATATTTTTATAACACTTAGCAATTTACCAAGTGCTTTCATTTGTATTTTCTCATTTGATTCCCTCATTAACCCTAGACAGGTATTGTCTGTGTTGCATATGTCAGGAATGATTATGTAAATAATAGTCTAGTGTCTCACAGGTAGTTAGTTGAAAGCTCAGACTAGAATGCAGGTTGTTTTACTTCATTATTATATTCTTCCCCTTATGCATGTGAGAGTGAAGGCCAAAAATAGCCATCTGCTCTGGGGGATGACAGCAGGGGTAGAGGTTCCGGGTGGACAGTGATGGACAAGAGAAAGAATGTTTGTAGAGAATCACAGGCAGTTGCCTTTAGCTAAAGAATAGGTTGTGATGGTTGGAAGTAAGAGGTAAGATTGGAAACACAATTGAAGTCATTGTTGGAGTAAGAATAAGAGTTTGGACTTTGTCAGAATCCATTTGAGTGAAAAAAAGAAAATTAAAAATAAAAATGAAAAAAGGAGTTGGGACTCTATATTGTAAGAACTGAGATATACTGAAACTTTGTGACTGGGGGAACTGAAGATCATTTCTGCTGTTGGACTTCCTTGTCAGTAATGCATGGGCTGAATTAGGGAGAAACTGGAAGCAAGGTGACTAGGCACCTCATGCAGTATTCCAGGTAAAAAATAATTCAGTTCTGTTCTACCAACATAAAGTGTAGTTAGAAAAGGAACAGCAGATTAGTTCAGGAGATAATGGGGAGTTTCAATCTATAATATTTGACAACTAAATAGATGTATGTGACAAGGGAAAAGGAAGAAAGAAAGCTGTGTTGTTTAGAATGGTGGCGGGAATGTACTCCCATCTCTTCCCTAGACCCCTGTCCATCTATGACCTTTATTCTCCTGCATAACCAACCCTTCCAGCTGACCATCTTAGTTAAGTTAGTCAACATATATTTAGCTAATTTAGCCAACGTATATTTGTTGAACACTCTCTATGTAATAGTTGCATTTTGCCAGGTGTTGAAGATAAATGAAATCTATAATCCCTGCCCTCAGTGAGCTCACGATTTAGAGGTAGAAACAGTCACATAAACAATATAACATTGTAAAAAATTTATTGTTTTATGTACTACAGACCACTGGGACACAGAGGGGCACCTAGTTAGGTCACATGGGTTAGGAAAGGATTCTCAGTTCTCTGTTTTGAAGGAAGGGTAAGAGCTAGCTTGGTGAAGACAGTGAGTCAGATGTTCTGTGTAGATACAATAGCATGTTCAAAGGCATGAAGTTAATAAACATGAGACTGTGTAAGTTGCTTTGTGAGCCTAAAGCTGTGAGCCTAAGAACAATGAGATTATTCTAGTGAACCATAATACAGTTATCACACTCTGATAACTTAACATTGGTACAATGTAATTATCTGATATCCAGTTATATTAAAATTTCTCCAGTTATCCCAATAACGTCATGTATAACTTCTTCCAATTCAGGAGCTAATCAGGGACTCCGCTATACTTAACTGTCATGTCTCTTTAGTCTTCTTTAATCCAGAATAGTTATCTAGCCTTTTCTTCTCTCTTTCTCTGTTTCTTCCTCTCTTTATCTTTCATGATATTGATACATTTTTAGATCCTAGGCCAATTGTGTCACAGAATGTCCCTCGCTTTGGATTTGTATGATTGTTACCTCACATTCAGATTCAAGTTCAATATTTTTGTGCAAAGTGCTACACAGATTAAGTTGTGCATCACTTCAGGAGGCAATTGGTATCAGCATATTCCACATTATTGGTAATGTCAAATTTGATTATTTGGATAAGGTGGTATCTACCAAATTTCTCTATATCCTGTTCCTCCACATCCTTACACACAATAGTTTTTGAAGCCATTGACGACTCCTGCCTGAATCATTTCTTACTATGTGAATTGTAATGTGGTGAATTTTGTATTTCCCTCATATCTTTGACATCTATTAGTTGATGCTTTTCTTTAAAGAGGAACTCTCCTTCCTACATTTTTATTACTATGTATATTTTAGTATCACTATGGATGCATGATTCTTTTTTCCCCAATGTGCAATAATCCCATTCCCATCATTATTTATTTGATATTCAGTTGTCCTAAATTTGGCCAAGGCAATGTTTCAATCTGGCTTCTCTGTCTTTTCAACATATCACTATCTATTTTTGAGCACTTTCTTATTTTCTGTCACAACAATATGTTTCTGACTCATTTCACACTTTTCTTGGCCTCAGTTCTAGAATCAGCCATTTCTGTAAGCATTGTCATTCCTTTTAGGGAGTAATGGTATGTAGAAACCAAGATCTTAGGGAGAGAGAGGTAATTGGAAACCAAGATTTTAGGGCTAGTAATGGTAGCTAGAAACCAAGATCCAAATGCTCATTGATACTACTATAGTGTTACAGGAAAAGGGTTTTGTTTGTTTGTTTTGTTTTTTTAAGGCTTGAGTCTACATTAATACCTATAAATCCAATCCAACCCTTCATGGTTCTTTTTCTTTTTCTCCAATTCCATATTTCATTTTCTTTCCCACAGTGAGCACATCAGCACATTTACACATCTGCTCCACCTTTTATACACACACAATAGTCTCAGAATCACTACATCAATACCACTACCAACAACAAATTTAAGAAGAAAGTTCACATTTTCTTTATAGATTTTTCCCTTAAACTTTATGCCATTAAAGTATTCAAAAGTTACTTGGGTTTATTCTTTTTTCCCCTCCTTTATAATTAATGCTATCAATTTGAAAACATGTTTATTTGTTTCTATTTGATTTCAGTACTAGGATTTTTTTTCAATCTCATGACTGCTTGAAAAAGATTCAAAATTTTAATTTTAGATTTAGAAATGTTTTCTTTTTCTTTTACTACCTTAAATATTTGACATTGCCTGCAGTTTTTAAGGAAAAAATATAGTTGAATTTGAATATAAATTTTCAAATAGCTACTTATTTAACTGTCTGAAATATTTAATGTATTTTAGTTAAAATAGCCATCAAATCACTTAGAATTACATTTACTGTAAATTAACAACTTCCAAATATTCTATTTCTCACCCACCTTTTTTGATAACACCTACAAGGTTTAGTACTGTTCTAAAAATATGTAACAGCAGCAGATGGAAAAGTGGCTGATACATATTTATATTTATATATCTGTTTATAAACTGTAAATGAGTATGTTATTTGTATTCTACTGCATTCACTTTTCATCTTTGTAAAGGAATTGTGTATGAAAATGGAAAAAAAAATAAAAAGTTCGAAGGAAAATAGCTTTCCATTATTTTAAATGTAGCAGTATACCGGCCATACAATTTCATAAAGAATGCCTGCAAGTTACCTTGTCTGGTCGGACAAAAAATCCTTAGTGCTTCCTTGAATTTGGTTTGGGCCAGTAGTTCCTTTGAAACTTTTTCTCCTGCTTTCTTTGAATACTATTTAACACTGATAACTATAAATACTTAAAAATATTACAGGCATAATCTGTTCTTTGTAGAGATAATTGGCTCTATATCCATGTCTTTCGTTAATTATATACAAGATATCAATTTAAAGTAATCTTAATGGAATGCAGTCCTTTTTAGAGAGCCTCTTTTGATTTATTTTTCATTATAGAAGATAAATTTATACATTCTGTAAAATTTTGTAGTGATTGTTCTGTGTCACCTCAAGTCAGGGGATGATTATCTTCTGATATGAAAAATCAATTGTTGGAAGCATGTTCACAAAAGTTAGCATGGAAATATAATTTCATAAGTTTAGACAGCAGAATATCAGTAACAACAAAAACGCTCTCCGGGCCTTGTGTGGTGGCTCACGCCTGTAATCCCAGCACTTTGGGAGTCTGAGGCGGGCAGATCACGGGGTCAGGAGATTGAGACCATCTGACTAACATGGTGAAACCCCATCTCTACTAAAAATTTGAAAAATATCTGGGCGTGGTGGCGGGCACCTGTAGTCCTAGCTACTCAGGAGGCTGAGCAGGAGAACAGTGTGAACCTGGGAGGTGGAGCTTGCAGTGAGCAGAGATTGCGCCACTGCACTCCAGGCTGGGCAACAGAGCGAGACTCCGTCTCAAAAAAAAAAAAAAGAAAAAAAGAAAAAAAAAACCACTCTCCTATACCTGGTTGACTTTAGAATATAGGATGATGCCTTGAAAATAGCTCATTTCTACAAAGGAAATGTGATTTTTGATAACTGAAGACTCAAACATGACTAGAACCACATTCCATTTAAGGTAATTATGCTGTTGGACTATAAAAGCAGTGCTCTGAAGTGAATCAGTGGAACTCGGTCCTCTTTAGTGCACAGTAACATAGGCACTAATGAGGCCCTTTTCATTAAAAGATAGTTGATTTATGAGAGAGTTACAGTCCTATCTTATTTTGAAATTGCTAGCTTAGTTCCGGCATCTGATCTTTTTTCTCCCTACCATCACCATCACCAGTTTCTGTGGAGCTTTGACATTGCTATGGTAACCCTGAGGGCTGATGGAATTCCCTGCATCTCTTTTCACAGAGGGTGATGAGACAGGAGTGATGGATAATCTGCTGGAGGCCTTGCAGTCCGGGGCTGCCTTCCGCGACAGAAGAAAAAGGACACCGATGCCGAAAGGTGAACCCTATATTTGTTTCATGCTACTTTCTAGGGAGCTATCACAGAGAAAGAACCTGTTTTTCTCATTCTTTTAAAGTCATGTGTCAAGAATGCAGTGCCGTGGGCAACAACTGTTCAGAAGTTTCATAAGTTTGCTTAATCCCTTGCACAGACAAATGTCAGAGAGATATGCATTCCAGTTGGCCGATGTCAGTAGCACATTAACAAATCAATGCACTGAACCTAGAAAATCCTGATTAGTGTGACAAGTCTCATCTAAAGAACCATATGTACCTTATCCCAGTGGAGTTTACAGTAGCATAATTAAATGGGAAGTAAAAGTCATAACATTATTGCTTCAAGTATTTCAGGGTATTGAAGCATTACTTTGCTGCCAGAAATACTTAACCTTGGAAAAAAGTATATCTAATACTGTTTTCCTTCTTGAGATGCATAGACCTCTATATTAAGTTTATTTTATATATTTTTTAACAGATGTTCGGCAGAGTCTCAGTCCAATGTCTCAGAGGCCTGTTCTGAAAGTTTGTAACCATGGTAATAAACCGTATTTATAAATTGCACGTTCTTCTTATCTACTTTTATCCTATTGATCTGTGATTTTAGTAGACTGCTGTGAAATTCTCAAGTTTCAATATAACTAAAATAGTAAAAATGTGTGCATGTACATATTTGCCATGAGATTGTGTACTCGTATTTTTCATCCTTATATTATTGCCTTGAGGTTGTGTCTTAAGTTCTTCTATCAGGTCTTTAGTGAATTTTTTATTATAATTATCTGAAGTTAACGTTCAATCATTGCTCATCAGTGTTATCCAAGGCACTCTTTCTCATAACACTTTTTAAAATAGTGGACTTACTATAAGTCAAGATACAATTTGAAGTATTGAATCTGTCATCTGTTTTAATCTCTCACATTCACCAGTGTAGTTAGAAATACCTTAACTGGCATTTTGGCAAAATCATAAACGTAGATGAGCTTCATGTGGTATTATTGTGGAAGGATGTGATAAAATCACTAAGAAGGTGAATTAACTTAGTCTCTGATATTCATCTAAGATGGACTCCTCTCAAAAATCTCTAACCAGTCCTCCATGCCCAACCTCATAGAACTCTCTGCTCTGTTCAGGGTGCCATTTCATGTTGATTGGGTTTTATTTGCTTTGGTTCTTTTCCCTCTGTGTTATGTCCTTGGGTCCTGCCTGCCTTCCACAGTCAAAACATATTCATTGATTGTGAGTGCTGTTTTTCAGAGTGAGATTGTCACTAATGTTTGCCAGATTTATAAATGTAAAAAAACTTGACAGATTTTGTACGAGTTTTTTGGGTGCAGATGAGTTAAGTAGAATTATTAACATGTGACTGAGAGAAAAACCTTTGCCAATTTCTAGGGAAGCCTAAAATAATTACGAGGTAAATAAGAAAAAGACATGGATGTAATTATCTTTTAATAGGTGTGTGGATCCTTACTGCCTAAGGTAAAGTATATATAGTGCTTAACAAATGACAGTAAAGGTAAAAATATACTGCAGTCTCTTAAATAGATCTTTTTTGTGTTTTGTCTTGCCTTTCTCTTGTATAGCAATACAAACAGGAAGAGTTGGAATAAGTCAGAGAAGTTCACTGTGAATAATTAAGTAATTCCTAAATTTAGGGTTATGATTTAGAGCCCTTGTGACATATTTTACAATGGCAAAACCTGTAGAGAGGAGAACTATCCTGATCTTAGGATTATTTTGTATTATCCATGAATAAATGGAAACCCAGAGAGGCTGAAAACTTCCTAAGAGTACAGAGCTGGTTAGTGACACAACTGTGACCAGAATATAGTTCCAATTCCTATTGTATTTCTTCCTTGATTTTGTATATGTACTTCAGTTATTTTTTTTATTGTTATTAACAAGATAATCAACTCAGCCCCCATTTTAAGTCATTAACAAAGAGCCACAGCCAAACACAATGATTGTGATATGATTAATGATACGCATATACCATTCTACAGTTAACTTAAAATATATATTTTTAGATACTATTTGGGGCAAAATTAGTTCAGATAACTTTGTACACTGGTCTGGGAGAACTCAGCTTTGTGACTATAATATTAGTAAAGTGTCTGGGATATAATGTCTCAGATGCAATTACTTATAAATTGTGATGTTTCTGTTTATTATATATACAGCAGATGAGCACTGCATTTTTATAAAGCTAGTATGTACTGGCTTAAGTTCTAAGGCTGTTGTGATAATTAAGCTAGTAGATTATACAGCAAGCCAAACAAGATATATCAAAAAGATCAAATTCTCTGTTCTAATATAAATGTGATGGGTTCCTACATTTTTAGAAATTATTTTCTATTCATATTTCTGTTGTGTTTTCCCTTCATATTTCTAACCAAGTAGAAAGAAATCCAAATGACCAAATTTATCTTAAGAACTATGTGTATGTAGATTTATTGGACTAGATGTTGAAAAATGCAGGATTTGGTTAAGGAAAATGTCTTCATTGAAAAAAGTGTAGTGATTGTTTTTACTACGGGATGACATTTTGGAGTTCATTGTGTAATCTATTTCTAAAAACTACTTTGTTTTCATTGAAAATACTAACCCTACGACTGACCTATGTGATTGAAATGTAAGATTGAACTTACTTTTTAAATTTGCTTTTATGTACTTAAAAGAAAATTGATGTCTAATATTTATATTTTCTACAAGTATATATTGTTGATATTGATCTCATAACTTATTTTTAAAGACGTAAAAGATTTTCTACAGCTATTTGAAATTCATTTATAGGCTATGTAAAATAATAATAATATTAATAATAAGCTAATGTTGACTGAGATATTTGGCTTACTAAATGCCAAGCACTATGATGAATGTCTTATGCATATTACCCATTTAATCTTCTCAAACATTTCTCTCAGAGAGTCAATATTTTTATCTCCATTTCATAGTTGAAACCAGTCAAGTATTAAGCAGGTCTGATAACTTGTTTAAGGGCATGTAGTCATGTAGTCAAATTTTGAATGCATGCCTATCTGACTTCAGAGTCCAAGTTGTTAATTTCTTTGCCATGCCATACTCTTAACATAACTGCTTGAATCCATGTCTAATTCACTTCCCATCCATGAGCTAATGACTTATGTGCGTACTTCTTTTAGCTTGTAACATAAAGTTGATCAATTGAGACACAGCCTCTCAGAGGTTCTCCAGCCTCTGGTGTGCCTCATCTCTTCTTCCCAAATTTAACCACTAGATAGCACTGTTTTCCTAGTCTGAGGTTTAGATTATGAAAATAATCTAGAATTAATTATGACCACTTTTTATTTCTTTTAATAAAGTCAGTATTAAAACATTTATGTTAATTTTAATAAACCTATGCTCTGTTAGAAATATTATAGAAGACTTGGGTAAAAAATAGATATCCAAAGCCCAAATTTGAGTTTATTAGCTGCAGTTTTAATTTTTTATTGTCTGTATATCTTTTGCTGTCTGTGTATTGTCTGTGCTTTCTTAAATCAAAGCTATAGTCTCAGACTTCTTAGGTTTCTTTTTATATATAGAAAGAGCATCTTTTATCTCAGAATAGAAAAAAAAATCTGCTAAAGTATCCTCCTGGTCGTTGGTGCTAAAATGTCCCTATATGTATTTTAGCAAACTGACCTCAAGCATTCTAACTTCAGTGAACTTCAGAAGCAGACGTCTCATGCACTGAATCATCCAGCCTTTGTGCTGTGGTCCAAACATCTACCAAAAACACTTTGGTTACAAGTTGTACCTGTTCTCTTTTGCTTTGGCTGTAAAGCCACAGGCAGAAATTAAGTATGTGCTAAATCTTTATTTATTCAGCAAAATTTATTAAGCGGTTGCTAAGCACTTAAGATTTATAGATACCTTCTAAGAATGCACCATCTAGTTGAAAGACAGACTAGTAATAATTGCCCTACTTGTGGTAAATGCCAGGTTAGAGTTAACACAAAAAATTTTGGCAAGAAAGTCAGAAAGACTGATCCAGACTTCATGAGGACAGTTTAGAGTTGGCTTCTAGAAAGGATCTGAAATGCAAGCTGAGACTTGAAGGATGAATACAAATGAGGCCAAAACCCAAGGACAAGAGTGAGCCTAGCAGCAGCAGCAGCAACAGTAGCATGTATGCACTTTTTCAGGATGCCCTTTCTGAACCCCAGTCTGAACCTTGTAGAACTGTACATTCTGGTGACACCCTAGTCTTCCCATTTTATAATACATACTGTCCTGAAGATGTTTTTATTCAATGTCTGTCACACTACTCATGAATTTCATCAGAGTGGAAATAAGGCATAAAGGAGCATATCTGTCTTGTTGACTGCTATAACCCCAATACTTAGCTGGATTGGTATCAGGCATATAAGTGTTTATAAGAATGTGTTGAATGAACAGACATGTTTATGTTTATACTTGAATGGAACTATTAATGTATATATTAAGGAGAAAAATCAAATCTCTTAATGTCACCCAAATAAGTGGAATTTGATGTGCCAGTTGCTAAAGTTCCAGCTGTGAACACAGTTAACCGCTTCCCATCTCCTCCCTTTAAGTTATCTATCATCAAAAGGAGATATTTGATTATTTGGTCTATGCATAGCTTCAAAGAGTTGTTGGATCAGATGTAGGGGAGGTTCGATTTTGATTGGGTTACTCACTTCTTAGAAGTGGAGGGCTACTTATTAAATATCTTTCACTTAGTCAAGCAAAGTGTGGCAACATTAAAACAAAAGAACGTATTTGTTGATGAGTACAGGGCATTATCTATTTTCTTTATTCAACACAGTCCAAACCTAAAGATTTTCTGTAGTCTACAGAAAATAGTGAAATTCCTTCTTTTAAATCAAGATAATTAAAATATTTGTTACTGCATTTTAATAAATGCCATACTATGGGATTTGAGTGTTAAGAAATCAGCTGGCCAGTTTAAAATAAAGTACCAGATGGGGAAGAAGTATATTGCGAGTCTGACACCACGCCAAGAAATTTGGACTGTTGAGGTTTTTGAGCATGAAAATGATAGGTCCCCATAGTTTATATGGAACTAAAGTGTAAGTGAGAAGGAGGGATTGAAAGGACTTCATGGCAAACTCTGTGCCAATATGAATCAACTGCTAGGGATGGTGGAAAAGTCAAAGAGGGGAAGACAAAAAAAGTCAAAAGGAAAGAAGCCCAGCCTAGAGCTCTAGGTTAAGACACCCTCACAGATAATTGCTAATAATTCATAAGCAAGTGAGTTATCTAAAGGAGAATCTTTAAAACAAAAGAATGGCAAGTTAAGGACTGAGCTTTAGGAATGGCGTCAGGTGAGTAATGAAGTGAAGGAGAAGCAGAAAAGAGATCAAGAAGTTGGGAGGAATTACGCAGTGGTGGAGCCTATACAATGAAGGTTGAAAGAAGAGTTTGATTTTCTCATTTGTTTTTCTTTTCTTGATTGTTTTCTTTGTAACCTCTGGTATACCACTGAGTGACTAGTGTTTTTCAGGATACATTTATTCCTACTCTCCTAGGGACTTCCCTTCCTCTGTACGCTCTGTAAACTCTCCGTAAAACTTCTGTGACAAAGGCTCCACAGATGTGAATTGTTGAACCACACCTTATGCTGCATCTGCCTGCAGTTTGTTTGCATCCTCATTAGGTGGTTCTCTTTTCATAAGTGGTACAGTGGGATTTTTTTTCCAGTTAAATGGATAGAGAGTAATCAGAAAGAATTCTATAAACTATATGCAATTAAAACCCCTAATGATAAAACTATTTAACTGTGACAAAATAAGATAAAACATAATCAAAATTTTAGGCAAACAAGTATTATGCATTTTTAGAGAGCATCCATAACCTAAACAAAATCTTGCTATATTATCTTTACACTAAATCAATTCTTAATAGCCTTAATTTGGATTTGATTATCTATTTTTACTCTTCCACTTATATATGGCACTTTGAGAGATTTTTATAGAAATAAGATTGTATTGCCTCCAGGCACAGCTGCTCTGCCACTCTAAGATTTGAAGTCAGAGTTAAATGTGAAGCTGGTTAGATATCTTTAAATTAGCACACAAGACAGGCTTCGTTGTTGATATATCAAAACTCCATATAGAGCCACCTCTCCCCCATCCCCAATCCACTCTATCTTGGGTCGCCTTGTTTCTTGACCTGCCTTTTCTCAAACAGCAAGAGTTTATCTTGAGGCAGAATTAGGAAATTTCTAAGGTTTCCATTGGTGTCTACTGAGCACTAACTGCCTTAAATCTTCTTTGGAAACCTTGAGGACAACTCTACTGAGGTAATGAATGAGTGAATGTTGACAACTCTATGTCTACTGAGCACTAACTGCCTTAAATCTTCTTTGGAAACCTTGAGGACAACTCTATTGAAGTAATGAATGAGTGAATGTTGACAACTCTATCGAAGTAGTAAATGTTGACAACTACCATTTTCATTTATTTTAACTCTATCTTATTTTGAAGTAGAAAGAGCATAAGGAACAATATATTAAAATTACTTGATTTTCTAAATGTCATTGGCCTATTTTCTTGAGAGTATTTTTTGTTCTTTTCTTGATGAACTTATGCCTGCCAAATAACCCAAGAAAGGGAGCTATTAAAATACTAATTGTTTTTGACACCCTTACACTTGGGCTTTCATGCAGAATCACATGCTACCTGTAGCTGTCAAAAGACTTAAATATTTTTTAAGGAGATTTTTCTAGGCCAGGAATGTAAAATAATTTGGATGATTTCACAACTTATTCAAACATCAGTCTCTTATATTTACCATGTAGTCAAGCAAAAGGCAGAACAGACTCAGCAGGGCTCCCGCCTAGGTAAGGATGCCCTGCGGGTAGACAGGAAAGGCTCTTCTTATCTAATTTATAGTCAGGGCAGGACAACCTTTTGGCATAGTCATTATCAAACAGACTCTTAAGCATGAACAGGTTAGAAAAGTCTCAAGTAGTGAAGACTTCAAGTTGTTTTAAAAGGACATTTATGCAAGAAATAGCAAGTGTCTTTCATTTAATGAGCATTCACAAATGTATGCTGAAGGCTGGAATAAATTTAGTGAGAAGGAGATAAAGAACTGTATTGTATAAGGAAAGTAATGTCCTTGACTTCCCTGAAATGGTTGTTATGATTAATATGTCTCTTGTTCTGCTTGTGTTCCATAGTGGACTCTAATTATTATGATCTTTTTAAATTGTTTGCCCATTCTGAATCTCTCCCTTTTCTCGTAGCAGAAGTTCAGAATCTAAGTTTATAAGGAATCAATGGACAGACTTTAGAAGCTCCTTGAACTCTGAACTTTTGTTTTAAATTTTGTGCTTGGACTTTTAAAAAAACTGGTGAAAGGATATATTGATTTCATCAAATTTCTCCCAAAATAAAAATCCCTTTTAAAAGAGGATTAAAGAATTACTGATTTTGTCATTTGATTACTGATTTGTTATACATTGTCTCTGTTTCTATGTGTTGTGTAATTTTGCATTACTTAAAAGGGAAGCCATTTCTATGATATTAATACTTGTTTGCCATTTGAGAACTAAACTTTCATGGGCATATCAAATGCTTGGTGAATCTACAGTTTTAGAGACAAATAAATTGTTTAGCCTAAACAATTACAGTCCAACGAGGTGGTGCTACTGTGGAGGTTCACTGAGCATACAGAAGAAATGACATCATCTGTACTTGGGATAGTCTTTGGTCTTACTAGATCTCCCAAGCTGGAAGGAGTGCAGGGCTCATCTGGGTCATACAATTTGGAAGGAGCAAGAAAGAAAAAGAGGAGCCAGAGGAGGAGCGTTCTCCCCTAGGAGCCACCAGTGACACAGAAAGGGATGGCGTTAGGAGATATAACTAATGTAAATGATGAGTTAATGGGTGCTGCACACCAACATGGCACGTGTAACAAACCTGTGTAACAAACCTGCACATTGTGTAACAAACCTGCACATTGTGCACATGTACCCTAGATCTTAAAGTATTAAAAAAAAAAAAAAAAATTAGTGTGGAAAAAAAAAGAATAGTCACCAAAGCCACATGTTCAGAAAGACCAGGTAGAAAAAGGATGGATTAACACCTGAGCACAGATTGGTTCGAAGGACCCAGGTATCACTGCTTACCTTGAGAAACGCAGTATTGGTAGAAACTGAAGCCAGGTAGCCTTGGCTGGAGGAGGAGTGGAGCTGTTTTTTCTTTCTTTCTTTCTTTTTTCTTTCTTTCTTTCTTTTTTTTTTTTTAAGCCTAGATATGAAGAAAAGAAAAAGTAGGGAAATAGCTGGACCAAATGGCTTGTGATTTAATGAGCATATTATGTTTATTTGCCATTCATATGACAAAGGCTTTCCTGTCTTTGTATTCTGAAAGGAAGTGTTAATAGCTCTGGAGGTGTGGGGTTAAGACTTAGGGGAGCAGTAGCTTAGGTTAGGTTCCTGGGGAATGGGATGTGAGAGCATAGGTGCAGAGCACCTGGACAGTTACAAAGGAAGGATGTTTGAACAGAAGTGGTGGCAGACAGCAATTGAGGGAAAATTCGGAACTCCTACCTGATAACACCTGTTTTCTCTGAGAATTAGGAGATAAGGTCTCTTCCTTAAAGTCATAGTCTCTGGCTGGGGGAGGGAGGCAAGGTCAATGGGGGATGATGCATCTCCTCTAAGGAATGTCAGAGGAAAGTGATCAGGGAGACACAAAATAAGTTTTACATTAATTGCAGAGGGAGATGATTACTTATGTAGTGATAGTACAGTGTGTGAAATCCACGGGAAGAAAAGTAGCCAAGGTGCCTCCCAGGCCCTGTGAAAAAGGGCAGATTGTCCCCAGTAGCCTAAAGGTTCTAAAAAGTAATCTCTGCGTGTGACCACAATGCTCAGTTAGGCAGTAGGCAGACTGGGTGTGCTATAGAGCACCAGCCAAGCAGTCATCAGATTTTCTGAGAGGATGAGATATTTTGTGTTTTGAAAAGTGTAGTAGTTATAGGAAAATAATGAAAACTCTTTTGGATTATAACCATGTGTGCTTCACCAGTGTTTTTGCTGTTGTATTCCATCTGTAGTAGGCGTTAGGGCAGAGATAGGGGGACCCTACTGTAGCTGAATTTCTTCCAGGCATGTGCCAACTGCATTTTGTGTCTGAAATCTTTTCTAAGAAAACAACACTTGGTATTTATTTATAAGATACCATTGGATTTATATTTTACTTTATTTGCCATCCTTAAAGGTCAGTTCCAAGTAGCCACAGATACAGAAACCACCTTTTAAAATTGCTGTCAGTATTAAAAATAAATAATTTGCAAAATATCTTACACATAGTAGGCACTTTAAAAAAAATAGCAGTAGTCATTCTTATTCAGTAACTATTTGTGAATGCATAAAACTAGCCATATTTTCAAACACTATTTCTACAAGTGAATGGTCTGGCAGAGGAGTTTGACCTTGAAAAACAGTTCAGAGTCAGGTTTGGGCTTTGAGTTCAAACAGGTCTCGGTTTAAATTCTTGACTTACTATCAGGGTGACTGTGGCAGGTTATTTGTCTTCACATTTTCTTTTCCTCAGCTATAAGAAGAGAAATTACACTATGTGTTTCATAGGCTGTTAGGAAGACTAAATGAAAGTGTGTGAAGGTGCCCAGATTTGTGATGTAGTGCCTGGAATTGAGTAGCTACTCAATAAATTCAAACTATGCTGGCACTTCCTCATTCCTTCCCCTTCTTCACTTTCCTTCCGTGATACATTTGCCAATAGAAAGTTATTGTAAATCCTTCAATGAGAATGGTACATAGAATGGGTTTAGTAATTGGAGACATGGAAATTAATTTTCTTGCCGTGACTATGTCTTGGACTGTACTTAAAATACATGAAGTAATATGAACTAGTTTAGCAGAAAAAAGTTGAAAATTAAGACTATGGAGAATTTTGCTTTTAAAATAGAATAATAAAGATATTTTTTACCTCCTTTTGTCCTTGGGAGTCAGTCACCACAGAGCCACCAAGAGAAAGAGTCACAAAAACAATTTCCAGTACCTGTAGCATCAAGATATCTTTAATCTGGAACAACAATATATAGAGACAGGAAAGATGGAAAAGATGATGATGCGAGAGTAAAGCTGGAATCCTGATGTATTATTTTCCTAGGGCTACCATAGCAAATTATCACAAATTGGAAGGCTGCAAACAAAAATTTATTGCCTCACAATTCTGGAGGCTGGAAGTCTGAAATAAGATGTTGGCAATGCTGGTTCCTTCTGGCAGTTCTGTGGGAGAATCTGTTCCATGCCTCTCTCCTAGCCCTGGGCGTTGCTGGCGGTCCTTGGTGTTCTTTGGTTTGTTGCTGCATCACTCCAGTGTGTGTCTCCATCATCACATAGTGTTCTCCTCATGTGTCCTTTAACTTGTCATGTGGCCGCCTTATAGGGACACCAGTCATTGGATGAGGACTCAACCTAATCTAGTGTGACCCTGAGTTTGCCTGATAACATCTTCAAAGATCCTATTTCAAATACAGTTGACATTCACAGGTACTAGGGGTTAGGATTTCAACATTTCTTTTTGAGGGGACACAGTTCAACCCACAACACAACAGGGCCCCAGTGGCAAATGGACTAGTCCATCCCTCCCAGGACTCTGAGAGCTCAGGAATTATTGGGGCCAGGAACTGCTGACAGAACTAGTGAGCCATACAATGAAAAATGGGACTGGAAAAGGAGCAGTTCAGCCACCATCTAGACAGTCTGACTCCGAAGTCCAGAATTTTAACCATTATGCTGTACTGCATCAACTCACTTCCCTTTCCCCCACCCTTCCAGGAGATCAGAGATTTATCATTTGAAACAATTGCACTCAAGAATCTAGAATGGGAATATGAAACAGGAGCGAGATTTCTACTGCAAACAGAGATTATGTAAACACAAGATGACCTAAAGAGAAAAAAGTGGAAATGAATGGAAAAAGCCTCTTCTGACTCCCTTCAGCCACGTAGTTCTTAGCATACAGAAGCCTGGTTTATGTTCCAAGCAGATGACAGAATACATCTCTGGATATAATAAACAGTCTAGAGAACAGGCTTTCTGATACTAGTCTGCTCCTCCCCACAGTACTAGCTCAGAGCAAGAGAATTACACAGAGGAACCCATTAGCTGACCAACTTACTTATTCACACAAAATGTTTACTCTTAAATGTTAATTTGGGCCAGGAATTCATTAGCTAACATTTGAGGAAAACATTTAACATGGAGAAAAAAGGAAAAACAAAGGAGCTCTTAATAAAAAGAGAAAATACGAAGAACAAAAGAAAAATTTCAAGCAAAACACCACAATTATAATTTCAGACATATCAAAGACAATTTTTTTTTTTTTTTGGTGACGGTTTCTCTCTGTTGCCTAGGCTGAAGTGCAGTGGCATGATCATAACTCACTGCAGCCTTGATCTCCCAGACTCAAGCCATCCTTCCACATCAGCCTCCTGAGTAGCTGGGACTACAGGCATGTACCACCATGCCCAACTAATTTTTTTATTTTTTGTGAAGACAGAATCTCACTATGATGCCCAGATTGGTCTTAAACTCCTGAGTTCAAATGATTCTCCCTCCTGAGCCTCCCAAAGTGCTGGGATTCAGGTATGAGCCACCGTGCGCAGCCTAAAAGACTATTTCAATGATGAAAGGAAGAGGATACATGCATACACATATGTGTGTGTACACACATATATGTATATACATATGTACACATATATACATATGTGTATACACTTATGTGTGTGTATATATATACACATATGTATACACATACATAAAGATGTATGTATGAAAAAGAATTAGGAAACAAGGATCTCTTGGATATGGAAAACAAGGTAGCAGAAAAAAATTAGTACAATATTTGAAAAAGCATAAAGATAGAAGGTTCTTGGAAATTGTTTTGTCTATTTATTACTGTTTTAACGGATTACACAGACTGGGTAAGTTATTATGAACAGAAGTGTATTGGCTCACAGCTCTGGAGGCTGGGAAGTTCAAGATTGAGGCTGTGGCATCTAGTGAGGGCCTTCTTACTGCATCTTCCCATGGTGATGGGCTAAGGGAGACCAAACAAGTCTGGACTCATCATCCTTTGTAAGGAACCTATTCTCACAATAATGGCATCAATCCATTAATTAAGAGACGCCTCATGGCCTAATTACTTTGTAAAGTTCTCATGTCACAATACTACTGCAATGGCAATTAAATTTCAACATGAGTTTGTGAGGGGACAGCCATTCAAAGCATAGCAGGGAAGATCAGGGGAAAATGTGAAACTTACAGTTAATCTGAATGATCATTTGTACAATTGTATTCAAAAGCTTTGGGGATAATTTTAGAAAGCCTTAATGATAGACACTAAAAAAAAAAGATAATTATTAATTTTAGAAAAAAAGACATGATATATGATTATGGTACACTGTTTGGCATAGTCCTAGATACTATTTTACTTTGCCATAATAATAGAAACACTGTAACCAGACTTTAAAATGGTACCCAGTGATCTCTGCCTCTTTGTTTTCACACCTTTATATAATCCACTCCCCCCTCAAACATTGTTCCAATTAAATATGGCAGAAATGATATCTCACTAACAAGCTTGGATTATAAAAGATGCAGCCGGGCACAGTGACTCACGCCTGTAATCCCAGCACCTTGGGAGGCTAAGGTGGGCAAATCACAAGGTCAGGAGATTGAGACCATCCTGGCCAACATGGTGAAACCCCGTCTCTACTAAAATACAAAAAATAAGCCGGGCATGGTCACACGCGCCTGTAGTCCCAGCTACTTGGGAGGCTGAGGCAGGGAAATCGCTTGAACTCAGGAGGCAGAGGTTGCAGTGAGTTGAGATTGTGCCACTGCACTCCAGTCGGGCAACAGAGCAAGACTCCGTCTCAAAAAAAAAAAAAAAAAAAAAGATGCTGAAGCTTTCATCTTGGGTGCTCTGTTCTCTCTCCGTCTTCTTTGGCTATGGGAGACACCATGTTGTGAGCAGCCCTTTGGAGAAACCTAAATTGTAAGGAACTGGAGCTTCCATCTAGCAGCTGTTTGAGCTTCTAAGTTTATCTCTATTAAGATATAACCAGAAGCTGAAATCTTTTCTTTCATTTAGTTATCTATCTCCTTTTCTCCTAAAATACACTGGTTGTACTTTTATTTTGCATTATTCCTCTTCACTTTCTCTCTTCCAATACTGTATATAAACCTAAAGGGGAATTTTCTCTGTTCTAACTCTCAGCTTATCATTTTTATGTGATCCAGAAATTAAAGTGCTCTTCAATATGCATTCCTAAGGAACGATAGGGATGATAGGAGTCAATAATGGTAGTGCCACTAGCTCAGGATAATAAATGTGCTTTTGCATATAAAATGAACAACTTTCCAACCTTTTGTGTTCTATAGATAACATTGGCCAGTGATTTTGCAGTACATTTCTGAATTATTTTCTTCCCTTGTCATTCTTAATGTGCAAAAAAAGAAAAACAAAAAATGATAGAAATGAGCAATAGAGAAAAATCAGGTACCACTGTACTTTTTTTTTTTTTTTTTTTTTTTTTTTTTTTTTTGCTTTTTAGAGCAAAGGTACCCTTCTGGTAGTGTGTAAAACTCTGGTAGATAATGTGTATGCACTGACTCCTTAGTAAGCAAGAGGGTAGGATGAAATTAGCATTTTGAAACACTGATGTTAGTTATAATTATTGGCTTTTTTGTAAAGAAGTGACTTTTCATATATTACACTGATCTCATGAAAGCCAGGGATATAGTTAGCATAGCTGGAACTGTGGTTTGGAGGGGAAATGATGGTTAGACAGCTTGTTATTTCATCTAGGTAAAGAGATAAATACTAAATATTTTTCTACTTTTAAAGGGTTTATGAATTTTTTGAAGCAGGAATTGACATGCATTAAAAATGCTAAAATGTCTTATTGATTCCCAAGCAAATTAGAAATTATTAGTGTTAGCCTTGATGTACATTATTGTGATGTGACGGCATTTGGCCTAAACAGTTTTACCGTTTATTAGCACTAATATTGGAATAAATGAGAATGATCATTAAGTGCTATGTACATGATCATTTAAGTAATCATGCTTGCCGTCTCCTTCTATTAGTCAAACCTCTTTGGGTTAATTAGTCAGAAGAGCTGTCTTATTCCAATTTCTAGAAGAATAATGAAACAAAGGAACACTGAGATATACCAAAGAAAACAATAGAGCATCACTCATTTACCTCATATATTGACTTTATGTACCCTCACCTAGTTCGTATTGCCACCTTAAGGTTAAAAAAAGTCTGACAACATTTTTTATTTTCAGATAAGATAATTAGGCCTATTAAATTACATTTGCATACTTTCCTCCGTTAAAGCATGTATGCAGCATAACAATGCTAATATGATATGCAAATAACAACAAAGTACACATTTACCAACATATTCATACTGAAAAATGAACTAGTAAATACTGTTAGGATTTAGCATTTAAAAAAAATGTTAAAACATCTTCTTGTATTTTAGCTCTGACAAGCCAGTAACTCAATCTATATAACTTCAAGGCTACAAATATAAGAGACAACTAAGAAACTTTTATTATCAGCTCTTTTATTACTCACATCTTGTTAATATAGTTACTCTGAAGAGTTTTTAAGTTGATATTTGATAAACCATGAACAGAGTTTTATTAAATCCAAAGTGCTATTTTATCACTGGATGGAAAGAATATGTCATAACTTTTTCTTAGTTTTCCCCATGCACTAAAGGAGGAGAAAATAGAAAGTAAAAGATCTTTTAAAATTCTTTGTTATCTGTTATCAGGCAGCTTCTCAAATGAGAGTCATGATGTATGCTCTATGTTTTAATATGCCAGAAGAAAAAAGTGAAGGGCATAGTGGATTAAGGAAAATCTCTGACAGTCTTATAGGGCAAAGTCCTGCCTGAGACATCTCCCAGGACCTGTTTCTACACTTGCAGCCTTTGACAATAGCAGCCTCTCTAATAAGTCTCAAGGCTTTCATCACTTTTTGTTTTTTGGTTGTTTGTTTATTTGGTTTGTTTTGAGATGGAGTCTTGCACTGTCTCCTGGACTGGAGTGCAGTGGCGTGATCTCGGCTCACTACAACCTCCACCTCCCAGGTTCAAGCAATTCTCCTTGCCTCAGCCTCCCAAGTAGCTGGGATTACTGGCACACACCACCACACCTGGCTACTTTTTTTGTATTTTTAGTAGAGATGGGGTTTCACCATGTTGGCCAGGCTGGTCTCGAACTCCTGACCTCATGATCCGCCCACCTCTGCCTCCCAAAGCCACAGCGCCCAGCCACTTTCATCACTTTTTAAACACTGGTCTCTCTGTTTGCTACTCACTTACTGGAAGCTGAACACCGCCTATTACTTTTCATTCTGTTAACTGACTTTCTCTTCATTTACTGATCCCTGTTCCCTTTCCTTGCCTAAATATAAGAAGTCTTGATCTGCTGAGGGTGAGAAAGAAATGTATTTAGTGATGGGATGAAGTAATACAAGTCAGTAACTCTAGGTACTATGTTGTAGAAATGTGATATTTCCTAGAAATTAACTCTGTGCCTTCTACATATTGTTTTCTTAACTAGAAAAGGAGTTTTGAGAATAATTAAGTTATTTGTGATTAGTTTTCATATCCTGCTGATACCACTCTCCTTGTGGTAGTTTCTGTGCCCCAGGCCCATCCTTATATGTTTTCCAAAGTTTGCTTTTTTGTGTTGTAGGCCTGTATGGTTCACCACACACTCTTCTAAACAAATCTCCAGTTCTATCTATAATCTCTTTGTATTTTTGCACTAAGATCTTCTTTAACCATGTTAAAAAGGTATTTTTCTTTCAAAAAATGCCAAGCACTATTTCAAAATCAGAAATAAAAGACTATAACTGATCCAGATGTGGTGTCTCATGCCTGTAACCTAGCACTTTGGGAGGCTGAGGCAGGAGGATAGCTTGAGCCCAGGAGTTCGAGACCAGCCTGAGCAACTAGTGAGATACTGTTTCTACAAAAAAAAAATTCAAAATTAGCCAGTTCTGGTGGCGTGCACCCATGGTCCCACCTACTCAGGAGCCTGGGTTAGGAGGATCAGTCAAGCCCAAAAGGTTGAGGCTGCAGTGAGCCATGATCCCACCACTGCACTCCAACCTAGGGGACAGAGCAGACACTGTCTCTTAAAAAAAAAAAAAAGAGAGAGAGAGAGAGAGACAGAGAAAATTATTGCCTCTGTGAAGCTGAAGCCCCGTCTTCACTAAATTGCTTGGCATTGTGTATTGAGATTTAAGAAGGTTTTTTAAATTTTATTTAAACTTTCCATATACTCCCTAGCTTCTTCCTTCATTTTAAATGTAAACTTTATATGGTAGAATCACATACATATGGAAAAGTAAACCATCCTAAGTATATGGCTTGATGAATGTTGATTAAATGAGCTTGCCTCTATAACTAGCACCCAGATCAAGAAACAGAATTTAATTAGAAACACAGTAGCCCCGTGGCCAGTCATTACCTCACATTTCATACATGTCCTGACTCTGAGCATAAACTAGCTTTACCTTGTTCTTTCCAAAAATAGGATTGTACACTTTGTATCCATGTTGTTGTATGAAGCTGTAATTCATTTATTCTTACAATTGTTTAGTATTCCACTATAAGGGCATATCACGACTTTTTTCCCTTTTATCAGTGGATATTTATGTTGTATCTAGATTTGAACTATTACAAATAACATGGCTAAGAATGTTCTTATTGTGTATGTCTTTTGCTTCTATCAGACATACACCTAGGAGTGTAATTGATGTTTTGTTGGATATGCATATATTCAGCTTTAGTAAATACTGTCCAACAGTTTTCCAAAATAGTTGCACCAGTTTATACTTCCATAAGCCAGGTATAAGAGTTTTAGTAATTCCAGTAGGGTATCTCAGTGTGGTTTTGATTTGCATTTTTTCTATGAGTAATACGAGTACCTTTTCATAGGCTTATTTGCTTTTGTGGATATCCTGTTATGTGAAGTGCTTATTCAAGTCTGTCCTCTGTTATTTCTCTATTAGGATAAATTATTATCATTACTGTTTGTGATGATTTTTCAGTGCTGCCATTGAGTAGGTTTTATTTCTACGTTTTTATCATTACTGATAATAAATACTATTAACTCTGATGCACTGGAGTAATGGGTTGGAAATAGGTGAATGAAAATCAGACAGACCTAAATCCCAGTGGCAAGAAATAGCTGGAACCTCAGATGGGTTCACACCTCCTTCCCCAAGGGTTTTGGGTAATTAGGTAGCAGATTAATGGATCTGTAAAAATAACTGTGACTTACCTTAGTCTACATGATGCCAACTGAGCCAACCAATGAATTAAGTTCTCTTCCATGCAATTTTAACAGCAACTTTAGCAGATTTCCCCCGCTGCCTGCCTGCCTGCCTTCCTTCCTTCCTTCCTTCCTTCCTTTCTTCCTCCCTTCCTTCCTTTTTACTAAATTTACCACATGTATCTGTTTAATAAAAGGTATATCAATAGTGAAAGTATTAGTAGATTATAACTTTTTAAAAGTTAGTTTATATACCCTACTTATTTCTAGGAAGAATTTGAAATGGCTTACAAAAAAAGGCACATAATAATTATGTAATTATAAGAGAAAACAGATGCTATAAGAAAAGAAAGTTAGCTTCTTAGCTTATAGCCTTGGTTCTCAAATTTCAGCATGCACCAGAATTACCTGTGGTCTTGTCAAAATACAGGTTTCTGGGCTCAACCCAGAGTTACTAATTCAGTAGGTTTATGGTAGGCATGAGAATTTGCATTTCTCAATTCCCAAATGCTACTCATTTAAGAACCACACTTTGAGAACCACAAGATCTAGATCACCTTTATCCATTTTGAGTATTTGGAATCATCATTGATTAATATTATATTTTTATTAGTCTTTTTGTGAGCCATATATTTCAGTGTCTGATCATACATAATAATAGCTATTATTTTTTATAAGGCTCATTATATGGCTATACAGGATGTGATTAATTCTATATCATATCCTGTATATTATCCTGTATATTCATATGTATTCTGAACCTTGGCCACATTAGAAATACCTAGAGAATTTTTCTATTGGCTCCAATATGGAGCCTTATCTCCACATATTCTGATGTAATTGGTTTAAGATAGGGTCTGAGCACTGTATTTTTTTGAAACTATCTTTGTGATTTCAATGTGCAAAACAAAATTGTAAGCCACTGATAGGTAAAGATAAAAAAATAGCCCCTTTTGCCAACAAGTAGCAGATTGTATCATTTGTGGCTTCTTTTCCATCAATGTGCCTAGCCACTCATTCTTTCTTTAATCTGTGTGGTATGTTTTTGGTTCTTGAGTATACCATTTTGTTCTTCTCTTAATTGAACTTCATCCTGTTTTTGATGAACTATTTCTCTAATCTATCAAGGTCATTTTAAATTCTATGTCTTCTAAAGCATTTAACCCCTGCCCAACTAAGTATCATCTGCAAGTTTAATGAGCAGATTTTCAATTTCCTAATTGAGACTGTGCTCATTAAGTTTTAATATTTTATAATTTTATTGCAAATTATTTCCAGCATGTGGGTGATGCTACGTTGACCTTGCCCTGGCTGTGCACATTTTCTTCATTATCAATGAACGTTTATTTAGTGCTTAGAAGTTGTGTGGTATTGAAACAAGTTCTGTGACTTCTAAATAATTGAAAATAAGTACTGAATCTGACACCATGTAGTTTGAACTCTAAGGAGAATATGTATATAACATAAGCTGTATGAGCAATACAGAACATATAAGCATTTAAACAGAAAAACTAAACGTTGAACGAATAGTTCATAGGTCTGTTCATAAGTCTGTAATGATCTTTACTATACCTGTATGGAAAAGAGGTTAAGTATGTAGGCTGCCACTTTACTAGCTGTGTAACCTTTAGCAAGTCACTTGCTTCTTGTGCCTCAGGTTTTTTGGTCAGTAAAATGGGATTATTATCATTCTAGCCTTGGTTCTTTGTGAGGCTTAAAATCCAGTAATGCCTGAAAACTTCTCAGTACAACCTAGCACATAGCAAGAGTTCAAGTAAATTAAGAGCCAAATGAGAAATTGATAGTAGAAAGTATTTTAGGTTAGGTTTGACAAGACTGATAATAATCCAAGTGACAAAAGGATGATTAGTCTCAGATCTACCTTCTTCAGTGACTAATTAAGCTAATGTGGAACCTTCCATTTTTACAAACTAGAGCTTATTTTTCTGTAAGCAAACAGTTTCGATTTTCATTCTCAATTTGCTATATTTATAATTGGAAAGGGTGCTTTTGCAGCTCATTATAGCTATTAAGTGGCAGAGTCAAGATACAAACTCAGAAATTCTGTCTACAGGTTGGTTACTGCTAAATGGCAGAGCAGAGGGAATAGATTGCCCCAGACATAAGAGGTGAGAGAAGTGAGAATCTATTTTAGAAAGATAAGATTCCAAAAAGAATAAAGTAGCTAGTGTTTGACCACTTACTACATGTCAGACACTATTGAGTGTATTATTTGCATTGTCTCAAACTGAGGCTTAGAAAGGTTAAGTAACTTGCCCAAAATCATAAAGCTGATAAATGACAGAGGCAAGAATTAAACCCAGATCTGTGACAGCAAATTCCATTCTCTAAATCACTTCAATAAATTGCCTTTCTTTGAATGGAATCAGGAGATTACTTTTTCTGGAACAGAAGATGCACTCAAAAATATCAGAAGTAGAGAGCAGAAAGATAAGTTGGATACAGAAGTTGTATTTACTCCCTGTTTTGTGACATATTAAATGGGAAAAGTCAGCTGAGGGATTTCTCTTCAGTTTAGCATGTATTTAAATTAGTTAAATAGCTAAAACGTGAAGGTGTCTCAGAAGGAGAAGGCTGGAGATGGCCTAAATGAGGGTTTTAGAAATAGAGATAGATTAGAAGGCGTCGGTTAGAAGGGCATAGAATTTATATACTTTATCTTCTTTTGTTCTTTGATTTCCTTAAAATAAGTAAATGCCAAGGGTGATCTCTTTGAGCCCATAAAAGCTAATGCTGTTTTTGTGAAACACACATTTTTATAGCACTTTACAGTTTTCAGAGTGCTTTCAGATACCATATTTTGTTTGATCTTAATATAGTGCTGGCACTTTTACAATTTTGTTTCTATTATCCTAAAACATCCATAAGCCTAAGAAATATATTTATAACAAATTGGATGGAAGACACACCTATTCTGGAGTTTCTTTGAATATACCTGTTTAAATGTGTTTATTTCGTTGTAAGTGACAAGTATAATTATGATCAACAATTAAAATATAGATATTACTCAGAAAATACCAGCCATTAGGCAGTGTCACCAGAGGATCTTTGCTTTTCTATCTCAAAAATCTCAATACTGCTACTGCTCAAACATGTTCAAAGCAGTTTTCCCCCATGCAATAGTTTTGAGTCCAAAAAATATCAGTATAACAAAAACTTATATTTTCAGATTTGTATTACTGTATTATTTGGAGTCACGAAAATCAACTGCATTTTGTCTGAAGTTTAGTGATTTATAAACACTCTTGATCTCATAAATTAGAATTACATAAATATCTGTGGTTCATGAGAGAGTAGAAGCCTCAGGTATCGAATTTCTTGAAAAGTTTTCTAATATTTGCCCTTTACTAACAGATTGGACAAAAGTTAGGCTTCGTCCAGTTTGTCTATTTATAAAAATCATTTTTAACCTTGAAATTATTTCTGTTTTTGTTCTTTAACCCAACTCGTTTGGTATTAGCCTCAGAACTAAATAATACAGTATGATCTGAACTATCCAGATAGTATTTAAAAAGCTAGAAAGCAGAATCATTTCTGCCAGACAGTAAAATATTTGTAATTTTCATTAGTAGCTACTTACCGCTAATAAAGAATTTACTTTTAAAAAAATCTTTTATAAAATGAAAATAAATGTCTAAATGTGTTCTTAAGGGAGATAATTTCTGTTCAGATACTTTACATGTATATATTCAGACATTTTATACCAAAACCAGAACTAGCTAATGTGTTTCATTCTCTCCATTCCCCACTTACCCACATCCCCAGATAATTATTTAAGAAATTTGAATGGTTAAATTAAATATTATTCTTACATGCTAAGAGTTTTTTGTTTAGACCTTTCCCATTATAGAATTTGTACTTAGCCTTGTTCTAAAAGAGACTGAAGCTTTAAAATGACTACATTAGCTAGGTGCAGTGGCTCACGTCTGTAATCCCAGCACTTTGGGAGGCCAAGACGTGGGGATTCTTGAGCCCAGGAGTTGGAAACCAGCCCTACGCAACATGACAAAACCCCATCTCTAAATACAAAAATTATCTGGGTGTGGTGGTGTGCGCCTGTAGTCCCAGCTACTGGGAAGGTTGAGATGGGAGGATTGCTTGAGCCTGGGAGGTTGAGGTTGCAGTGAGGCATGATAGCACCACTGCTCTCCAGCCTAGGTGATAGAGGAAGACTGTGTCTCCAAAAAAAAAAAAAAAAATTGACTACATTATTGCTTATTGTGGTACAATACTAATAATGTACCTGAAGTAAAGAAAACCCTATAGAGGTCTACTTAGTTTTGAATCCCAGCTTTGCTGTTTATATGCTGGTAGTTACTGAATCTCTTTGCACCTCGGTTTCCTTATCTAAATTATTCCTACCTTATAGAGTATTTGTGAAAACTAAATTAAACAAGCCATGCAAAGCACTATGCACTCAATAAAATGTTAACTGTTATTACTGATGATAATATTTAGTTCTGTACTAACAAGGATGTTGGCTGGGAAAGAGACTGTACTCTGGAAATATTTGAGTTTTGAAAATTTTAGGCCACTGTCATCTGCCAGGTTATACCAACTAGCCCCATTGTCCTGTGTTGCTTGAATATATTCTGCTTCTTGGCTCATTAAGAAGTGTTACTGGATAAGATCCATAGAATGTTTTACATGACTATGAGTGGAACTGATCCAATTTATGAAGCTTGACTGCAGAGGTATTTAATAGTGGCTGAGGTAACCCACTTTTATGTCATTTGATTAATTTTTCCATTTTACTTATAGTACTGTTACACCAATTTCAAGATGTTTTCAGTGTCCTGCTTTAAAAGTTTACTTCAAAAACAGTGTAATAGATATTCTCCTGTTTGATGTAAAATTATTTAGAAGACATGCAAGGTTGTAGCTCCTAATATAAAATGTTTAGATATGGTTACTCCTTCCTTCATACAATTACAGACATCTAGAGGTTGAATATCCAGGTGTAAAGAAGCAAGTTAATTTTTTACAGGTTGTATACATTTGTGTCATAGCAGTTGATTGAAGAAAAAAATGGATTTGTAAATAACACTTGTAGCAATGAAAGTAAACGCTGACTCTTAAGGTGTTTACAAATAGAAAAATCAAATTAGGAGGATTTTAATTTAATGATTAATTATTTTACTGGTATTTTAAAGGAATGGATCGATAATGATATTTGTTTCAGGCTATTAACAGCCAGAACCTTGGCTCCCAGAATTAAGAAAAGAAATCAGTTCTTGTTAATTAAACTTAAAGATCATGGCAGAGATCTTTGCGCCGTGAAGCGGGAGCCTGATCTATGGCTATTTTGTTCCATACTTGGTATAACGCAGTACACTGTTCTCAGCCAAAGCCCTATGTTGTCTGGGCAACTCCCGTTGCCATAGCAATGAAATTCTTTTGCGGGAGCAGGGCGAATGCTAATTGTAGCCATTTGTTGTTCCTTCTGTCGATCCCTTAACTAGCACAGTTGTAGAGCAGCCAGAGACTCTGGGTGAACAGCACGCAGTGCCCCCAAAAGCATTGCTGCTGAAGGCAACCGGCTGCTCTGCTTAAAAAATCATTTGAGCAGCCGACAGTGCTGACAGTGCCACTATGTGGGCAGAAGCACAGCTTGACTCAGACCCTGACAACTGTTGATCTGGGACTTAGAGGGAAAGAGAAGACTGTTTAAAACCTGTTGAGAAGGTACTGATGACATGGAGATTAATTTGACACCAGTCCCTCAGAGGTAGGTGCTAGGCATATCATAACAACTGTTTATACAGACCTGAGCTCAATATTGGAATGCCCAGAGGCTGTAGGAGACAGATCAGTGGTTATTCCTTTTATTTCAATCTGAAACTGCATTACCGTGGCCTACGGTAAAAATATTCATTTGGTTGGAACCAACCAATTGTAATTCACACAGGTATTAGATTCGGTTTGTACTGGTAGCTCCCTCCTCTCTTTATAATCCCTTATTTTTAGAGACTTATGATTTAACTGCCAAAAGTGACTTGAAGCTGAAAATCAACTCAACATAAACGAGAGCAGACCCCTTTTGAAAAATAAAAGGCAAAGTGATACCTACCAATTGCATGATCTTTCATGCTAGTTTAATTTGATAAAATGTTCTTAAACCTGGAAAGTAGTAATTGTTGTAAAACCTAATTGCTATAGGTACTTGGAGATGAAAATACTTATTATCATGGTAAGAAGAAACATGTGAGGTACTATTTATATTATTATATCCTCCCTTTGAAAGTGTATTGACCCATAAAAATGGTTAAGTTCATGAGGTTTTTGAAACCAGCTATTGTGTAAACAACAATAAATTTCAAAGTAGTTTTTTAGGTATAAATTTAACATATGTGCCTCTTAATTGAGTAGACTGATAGTGCATCCTAGCTGAAATGTTCTTAAAATTCAGGAGAACTAATACTGTAGGCTCGTTATATCAAGCTATTTCTTACTATTGCTTTATGGTTTTTTGTATTGGGAGAGTCAAAATCAGTAATAACAATGGCCCATTCATTACCACAGATTCCTCTTTTTATTGACCAGGAGGGAAGGAAGGTTTCAACTCAATGTGGTTTTCTTTTCCTTGAAAGAACTCCGTGTATGTTTAATGTTTGTATCACTTGTCCTGCTCTTTCCAGGGAGATAGCTAACAGAGTATCATGAAGGGCCCTGAAATAAATTAGTTTCTGATGATGGTGATCCTAATATGTCATTCGTGTGCATCAAACACTTGACAAATTAGTTTCATTAAAACAGATACCAATCCATAAATTCTAAGGAGAAAAAATTTGAAATTTATTTTTTGAAATTTTCTAAGACCTGTTTTTTCTTTGAAGAAATACCTATGAACTGTGTAACAAATACTATTTTTAAAATAGTATATACTTCTTGTTTGTGAATTGTGTATGCAAGGTATCTTGCATATAAAATTGTAAATTATATATGTGAGATACTCTTTAATAAGCCCTATTGGATATAATAAAAGGTTATTTTATTAAATCATCTACTTTAAAATATTTGGCGTTACTTTTTTTTTTTTTTTTTTTTTTTGAGACAGAGTCTCACTCAGTCACCCAGGCTGGAGTGCAGTGTCACTATCTCGACTCACTTCAACCTCTGCCTCCCGGGCACAAGCAATTCTACTGCCTCAGCCTCCCAAGTAGCTGGGACTATAGGTGCATACCACCACACCTGGCTAACTGTCTCACTCTCAGTAGAGAAGGGGCTTCACCATGTTGGCCAGACTGGTCTCGAACTCCTGACCTCAAGTAATGCACAAACCTCAGCCTCCCAAAGTGCTGGGATTGTAGGCGTGAGCCACCGCACCTGACCTGGCTTTAATGTTGAAACACTGCGTGCTCAGTGTGATAAAAGAGCTCTAAAATGTCAGAAATACTCTTAATTCCTCAGTCAACAGAGATTGAGATGCTTTCAGATTACCACCAACCGTGGCTTCTAGCTTCTGGCCCCCTCTAATATAAAATGCTTAGATATGGTTATACCTTCTTTCATACAAGTACAGACATCTAGAGATTGGTTGAATATCCAGGTGTAAGGAAGCAATTTAATTTTTTACAGGTTGCATACATTTATATCATAGCAGCTGATTGAAGAAAAATGGATTTGTAGATAACACTTGCAGCAATGAAAGTAAAGGCTGCCTCTTAAGGTGTTTACAAATAGAAAAATCAAGTTAGGAGGATTCTAATTTAATGATTTATTATTTTACTGGAATTTTAAAGGAATGGATCAATCATGACACTTTGTTTCAGACTATTAACAACCAGAAACGTGGATAGGTCTCCTATAGGATTCTGAGAACAAGTGAAGTCTAAAAGGTCTTTATAATGAGGCTGCACATCCATTTTTTTCTTGGCAGAGAGTATTTGTGTTTTCACAAAACCTTGCAACGTATTGCATGAGAACTGGTAGGAAAGATTTCCGTAATGATCAAGCCACAGCAGCCTTCTGGAGAAATAAGAGTAGATATTCCACCCTCACTCTGCCAAAGTTCTTTTCCCTAATGACCAAAGATCTGAAGGGCCTAAAACTGGAATGTAGGTTGAGGAGTGCTCTAATATCAAGAAGTTTTCTACAAGTACATAATATTCAAACTTATCAGGAAAGCAGCTCTTCTGGTACTGGGAACTCTACCAATGTTGTTCCGGGGGCAGAATCAGAGCCACTGCTGACACTCTGTTCCATAGTCTTCCAGTGTAAAAACCTGCAGCCACTTATCTTATTGCATGGTTTGTAGACCTTTGCTTTTAGTGGTGCAGCATGCTCTGGCTAGCTAAGCTCATTTGGGCCAAGACATAGCATTCTCAAATAATTTACAGTGGAAGGCATAGAGTCTGCAGGCGTTTAGAATCAGGCCACTTGATTATAGTGGCATTTATAAGAATTATTACCTAGGAAGGAAGAGTTGACTAGGTGGAAAAGAAATCCAGGAACCAAAATGGCTCTCCTTTCATTCTTGTGTGGACAACAGGACAGTCACTTCCTGAAGTGAGAAGAATGCAGTCATAGATGTCATTAAAATTTGACACATTGCCACCTTGAGGAGAGAGTGCCTCTATAGTAGGATGTAACTCAAGCCCAAGAGGAGATCTTGCCTGGGTGCTCATAAGGTTAGATGGCCCTCTCTTTCCAGCTTGACGTTTCTTAGGTCCCAATGGCCAAGGCAGGACCTGATGGCTTGAAAATACACTCCAATGGGAGAATGGGGGAATGAGTGGCCTGAATTTTAAAATTCATTTTTTAACCCTTACTTAAACCACTCATGCCTTGTCCCTCCTTTTAAATAAAGGAAACTTGAAGCAGCTACATCTCATGAAGATCCACTCACCTTCCTACCAGGAAAGCTGATGAGCCATTCTAGCAACATATGGGTGTAAATGGGCTGATTTAAAATACGTAGATGCAAAATCTGTAAATCACATAAATATTTATTAAAAGATTCATTCCCTCTTGATTTATGCCAGAGTCAAGCCTTACTAGGACATTGTCTGGAAGATCCTTCCCTAAGTGCACATGTTTCAGTGATCATCCCGAATAATACTGATTTTTTTTTTTCATATTGGTACTTGGCAATCAGTTATTTTTTAGTATATTTGTATTTTGTAGTTTGGTTTGCTATTATGGTTATTTTCTCAATCATTTTCAGCCAAATATACCTTCTTTGCAGCTTAGTGATGTTATCTGAATTATTTTTATTGTATGCAGCATTAAGCAATTTGCTTCTAAGAAAACTAGTCAAAAATGAATGTTTCCGAGTAATTATATATTCATAATTTTTTGCATCTCATTATGATTTTATAACTTGTGGGTAATAGTAGTTCAAGTTTTTACTTTTTAAGACTTAAATTCATTTTTCTCTTTGTCAATCGTTGTAGGAAAATGATGAGTCAAGCCAGAAACTATCACTATTTAAATTATAAATTATACATAATGAGAAATATGCTGTCAGTGGTTCCAAACCTTGCTATGTGTCATAAGCAAGTGGGCAGCTTCTTTAAAAAATACTTTTATGAACTTCATTCCAGACTTACTGAATCAGAATTTCTGGGCATGGGTGCCTAGGAACTGTTTTTAAACAAATTCCTCAAAAACTTGTTGTGTAGCTGAAATGTCTCTGATCAGGAAAGGAGGATTTTGGAGATAATGATCTGGAATAACTCTCACCTTTCAATGTCAAATTCCAATGTGAAAACAGGGTTAAAATCTTGAGGGTGACTATTCAAAACCCAGCTGGTGCTGGTTGCAGTGGCTCACACCTGTAATCTCAGCACTTTGGGAGGCCGAGGTGGGCAGATCACTTGAGGTCAGGAGTTTCAAGACCAACCTGGCCAACATGGTGAAACTCAATCTCTACTTTAAAAAAAAAAAAAAAAAAAAAAAGCCAGATGTGGTGGCACACACCTGTAATCTCAGCTAATCAGGAGGCTGAGACACAAGAATCGGTTGAACCTGGGAGGCAGAAGTTGCAGTGAGCTAAGATCGTACCACTACATTCTAGCCTGGGCAACAGAGCAAGACTCTGTCTCAAAACAAACAAAAACCCTGCTGGCTTATATTTTTCTTGTTGGTCCTTGTTTGATGTTTTGTTTTTCACTAAAAATAAAATATTTTTAAAGCTACCAGAATATAAAAGATATATACAATAAAATCATGCTAAATAAGTAATATTATTACTGACTGAAAATAAACATCAAATAAATGTAATGTACAACATGGACAGAATTGCTGTTTTTAAGATGTAAACATTGTTTAACAAGAACAGCCTGAGAGTGCAAAAAGAAAAAAATTATTGCACGAACTTAGTGATTAGAAATATTCACTTTCAATCCGTATCATTCCAGAATATTTACTCAGAGCTTGAAACGTATTTTTAACATTAGTGAAAACTGCCAAACAAGCAGAGCAGAGTAGTTGGGTGAAACTATTAGAATATTTCTTTGTTTAAGAAATAATTTTTACATATCCCTAAAGTATGCATTGATTGTATGCATTCTTTTTTTTTTTTTTTTTTTTTTAAATCAGTTTGCTAGTGACAGTTCACTGGAGCTGAGAACAATGCTGGATAGGCTGCTCCTCTCCAGCCTGCCTTCTCTAGCTAATAGCAATACATTGTTTCAGTGAAGTCCGGGCTTCTGATTAACCAGAGCATTATGAATGACTGTTTAACTTAATCTGTGTTTGCATGTGCAGCCTTACCTCATATGTTACATATTCTTGAGAACTGGCAACCATTGGCTTTCAGGTAATTCTCAGTTGTGCAAGGAATATCTCTATTACACACACTAGTCATTTTTTTTTTAGTCAATTGTCTTTCTCTACCCACTAAGATCATGAGAAAACTCAACAACCTTGGTACACTTGTCTGAAATACCTCTTCCAAGATATTTTGCTGATCCCCTATTGGAAATGTCATTCTCCAGATATACCAGAAGAAATTACTAAAACTTTAGTATTCTGTTTTTAAAAGATAATTAACCTCTAGGTTAAACAATTCAGTATTCACACTCAAAATAGTACTGGCCCCTGCTGTGTTGTTTTTTAGTCCCACCTCCCTTCTCTTTTGCCTTCTCTTTCACATTCTTGCTTGGTTCTTGTTAAACATGCTGACAAACCTCAGGCTGTGTGTTAAAGCTAGAGGAAAAAGCAAAGCAAACAAATAACCAAGTTTTTAAATTCTTCCTTTCTGGCAGGCGAAAGTTGTTCCTGTGAAAGCAACTATAGCAAGAAGCCTTCTTGAAACAAAAAGGCTCCAAGTCTTAAGGTTATCCGTAAACTCTACTCTAGCTATTTGTACTGTCATGCAGACCTATGAGGGGTGCGTCCAGGGTGAGAGCATTCTCTCCCTGAGTGTTCTCATCTACTCGGTGACTCTTCCCTCAGGCATCCCCAACATGGTACATCTCTATCCTCTTAAAGTGCTTTTGCCTTCACATCTTTGGTCAGTCACCCTGATTGGAATTTTTTTCTCCCTTGTCCAGGTGCACTGTTGGTTCCAAAACTCTCTTTCAGATGTCGCCTTCAAGGCCCACTCTTGCTCCACACCTGGCCAAAGAAAGCTAACCAGGGCTGCTCTGTGCTACAGTAATAAGTTATACCTCTGTTTAAACTTGGTTAGTGGTAGTTATAGTTGTCTTTCCTAATAGAGAAGGAGTCCCCAATCTTTTGGCTTCCCTGGGCCACATTGGAAGAAGAAGAATTGTCTTGGCCCACACATAAAATACACTAACACTAACGATAGCTGATGAGCTAAAACAAAAACAAAAACAAATCACACACAAAACTCTCATAATGTTTTAAGAAAGTTTACGAATTTGTGTTGGGCCGCATTCAAAGCCATCCTGGACTGCAAGTTGGACAAGCTTGTAATAGAATGTGCCCTCTTGGAGGGCAGAGGCCATCTTCTTCATCACTGATTCCCTAATGCCTAAGAGAATACCCAGCACCCCAGCACATAGTACATATTAACTGAACTTGGTGGACATTATTTCTACTCATAATGTCATCTATCCTTGAGTCACAATTTTCAGATAATTAACCAATATAATCTGTGCAATAATTGGATATCATGTCATCATCTGGCATCAGATTAATTCATAACTATCATTAAAATTTGGGGTTTTATTTTTGGTGATTGTTACTGTTATTATCTTACTGAAATATTATATACATGCAGAAAATGCACAAGTCATAGGACAGAGTTCAATGTATTTTTCTCAAAATGAACGTATGTGACCAGGACCCATATAGTTGTTTAGAAATATAGAAACTTAACTCCCAAAATAAAAAGTTGATCCTAACAAATTTAATGTAAGAATAGCATGATTTGCCACCATTTTACTTGATTATGTGTGTATATGTGTGTATTTTGAGACAAGAAAGGGACAGTGATGCCTGTGGGGTGTAGACTTTTTTCCTCTATTAAAGTGCTTTTTTTATTCTCCCTATTGCAGTCCCTTGGCAATTTCAAAGGAAACTGAATTTAAATATGCTTTTCTAGCTGCATTTAAATGTATGTAAATGGATTGTAAATAAAAACTTTAAAGGAAATGAAAATGCTTTACAAATATCCCATTAATTCCCCAAGCATCCTATGTAACGCTGAAAAAGGCAGTTGTCATAGAATCAAAAGGGCTAGAAGAGACCCTTCAGTAGATCTGTGAAGGGTCATTAGAGAAAGATAATATGCCACTTTTTCTTTAAAATGTTCAGAAAAGGAATATTTGCACTTTTGCTTGGCAGTTCTTAGTTTGGGCTCTCACATAGACCTTTAAGGGGTGAGACCAGGGTGACAGCACTCTCTCCTTGGGTGTTCTCATCCACCCCCAACAAGGTACATCTCTGTCCTCTTATCTCACCTCCCAAACTCCAGCCCAACTTGCTGCCCCATGCTGGAAACTTCCTCCTTTGCCTTACTCACGACCACTACTACATACATACCACATTTGTCACCAAGCACAATTTATTGTATCTCCTTAAGGTTGCTAAAGTCTGGCCTTCTATCTCTTTAAGTGCCACTGCTTCATCTCAGGCCGTCTTCATTTCCAGACTGCTTTGTTGTGGTAACATCCCAATCATTCTCCCTTCCTCCAGTTGTCCTCTTATCCATTTCATTCCTTCATACTATCGCTGCCAAAGAGATCATCAAAAAATACAAATATTTTCTTGAACTCTCTGTGTAAGTTCCAGTAGTTTAGAATGTGAATTCCCCACGTGATTTTGTTCGTGCCTCCTAGGCTGATTTCATCCCTCTCCATCGCCAGATTACACTGCCTGGCTATACTTGAGCCATACTGATGGTTCTTGAGCCATACTGATGGCTATACTGATGGTTCCCAGTGTGATCCACACTTTTCAACTCTGTACAATTCTTTCACCTTCTAGGAATGTTACCTCTTTATTTCATTTTCCAACATTTCATTAAGATTCAAAATGTGATGTTCTCTTTGAAAATGTGTACCCCAAAATCTACCATTTCTTTATTTCTGTTGAGTCATGTCAACTTATGAAGGATGAATTGTCAAAGCTACTTAAATATCAACATAAAATATAAGCATAAAAAGTAAAAACAGGACCTACTGTGTAGAAGAGACATGTCTTGATCTGCTTCTTTTCTTTTCTTTTCCTTTTATTTCTTTTCATTCTTTCTCCCTTTCTTCCTTCCTTTCTTCCTCTCCTTTCCTTTTTCCTTCCTTCCTTCTTTTTTCTCTTTTTTCGTTTTTCTTTCCTTCTTTACTTTCTTTTCTCTTTTCTTCTTTTAGCAGCATCCATGGTTACATCAGAAGCCAGCCCTTTTAGATTACTACTCATCTGTGGATTGACTCTAAAGTTAGTCATAAGAACCAGAAAAATCCTCCCTATTATCCAGAAGGATGCACAGATACATCAGGAAGAATATAAACAAACAGTCCTTCATAAGTTCCCCACAGTTTATCTGCATGACTGTCCGCTTTTTGTCAAACCTAAGTATAAAAATATGCAACTTTTCCTGTTTCTTTGGGTCTTCATTTCTGAAGTTTCACCTGTCATGTAAAACTTATATTAAATAAATATGTATGTGATGTGATTTGGCTATGTCTCCCAAATCTCACCTTGAATTGTAATAATCCCCACGTGTCTAGGGTGGGGCCAGGTAGAGATAATTGAATCATGGGGGTGGTTTCCCTCATACTGTTCTCATGATAGTGAATAAGTCTCATGAGATCTGATGGTTTTATAAATGGGAGTTCCCCTGCACAAGCTCTCTTAAGGGGCCATGTAAGAAGCCCCTTTGCTCTTCCTTCTTCTTCTGTCATGATTGGGAGGCCTCCCCAGCCATGTGGAACTGTGAGTCCAATTAAACCTCTTTCCTTTATAAATTACCTAGTCTTGAGTATGTCTTTATTAGCAGCATGAGAAAAGACTAATACAATATGCTTTTCTCTTATTAGTCTGTCTTTTGTTATAGGGGTCTCAGTCATGAACCATGCAATGGTTAGGAAGTATTTTACCCCCTACATCATTTTGAATTTATTTAAGATGATATCAGTTGTTTAGAATTATAGAGTGGAATATCTTATTAAAAGTTGTATTTTGTAACCCTCTTTTTTCTCTTTTCTTTTCTTTTTTTTCTTGCTTTGTTGCCCAGCCTGGAAGTCAGTGGTGCAATCATGGCTTACTGCAGCCCTTACCTCCTAGGCTCAAGCAGTCCTTCCACCTCAGCTCCTGCCTAATTTTTTTTTTTTTTAAACAGGATCTCACTATGTTGCCCAGGCTGGTCATGAACTCCTGGGCTCAAGTGATTCCACCTTCTCAGCCTCCCAAAGTGCTAGGATCACAGGCATGAGCCATTGCGCCTGCCCCCCAACTTTCTTAGTGCTAACAATACTTATAGTTTTGTCTTCTGTTTTTGTCTCTCTGAAATACACTTAAATCTGTAATATTTTCATTAGGTGGAATATGAGAAACTCATATACGTAGTGCAATAGCATAAATGCTACAAGAATATAATTTTTCTTTCCCCTCTATAGATATTCACTTAGATTTTTTATGTGTTTGTTCTCTATAGATACACTTTTCAAAGTATCCATATAATGAAAGGAAATTCAAGAAAAAAGCTCCCCTTTGTATTTCTTCTTTCCTAACTGCTCCATCCCTTATACTCATTCATTTTCTTTCAGAAAACACCTGCTTTATTTTAAAGTTTTCTTTTAGTTGATCATGTTTGTCTTGTCAGGAGTAACAGTGGGTCAAGCTGTAAAAATAACCCGTTAACAGCCAGAGTGAGGCACAACAAATAACTAGTCACCCTGCTTTCCTACAATTCCAGGTCACCACTTACCCTCACCTCTATGTGCTCATCATCCTTATTGTTTCTTTTCTCTTCCCAGCCTTGGGTATAGATTCCTTGAGCTGTTCACCAACCATCTTTGAGAAAATGGCCTTCATGCTTTGGGGCTACACCTTCTTTGTTCATCTCTTCTTACTTATTTCCTCATTTCCTGACCCCTATTCCTTTATAAAAGTGTGAAAAATATGAAGGGGGAAGTAAATACATTTCTTCTCTAATATAGATCAAGTGATTCTAATTTGTTACAGAAAGGTAGATAAGTTACCTAATTCCAGCTTGCTGTACATTACATGACCCTTTATATATAACTTGTTGAAATTTTTCTCAGGATACCTAAGTTAAAATTAAGTTTGCTTTTGCTTCCTTCTGTGGCATTTTTATTTATTGCTTAAATGTACATTGTTTGCTAATTTTACAAACTATAGAAGAGCTTCGTGCTTGGTGTTAGACTTAACATCTGAGAAATCCCTGCAAACAGGCTAATTAAATGTCACCAGTGCTATCACTGTAATTAATATTCTCAGACATCACTTACTGAGCACTCTGTATGTGACAGGTACTATCTATTATCTTATTTAACTCTTACAACAGTTCTGGAAAACAAGTCACATTATTCTCATCTCCAAGGTAAAGAGAAAGAGATGAAATCATTAGTATACAGTCTCATAGGTATAATATGGTAGAGGTGAATTGGAACTCAGATCTTTCTGACTCGAAAATAGGTATTTCTTAAATGCTGTGCTTAAAATATTCCTTAATGGTTCTTAGATGGGGTGTATTTTTAAGGAAACAAAGAATAGTCTAAAATGATTCTGTACCATAACCTCGAATAAGTAGGTAAATGGATGTATACACATCAAAAATGTGAATGGTGTATGTCTGCTGAAGTTTCATTATTGGCATGTAAGTATAGTCATCCTTTAGTATTTTATAGGAGAGTGGTTCAAATCTCCTACAAACATGGCATAGGATCTACATATAACCTAGGCACATCCTCTAGATTATTTATCATACCAAATACAGTGCCTACACGTCACTTCATGTGGATTCAAGTTGTCGGTGCACAGCAAATCCAAATTTTGCTTGTTGGAACTTTCTAGAACTTTTTTTTCTGAATATTTTTGAATCACAGTTGGTTGAATTTGTGGATTCAGAGGGTTGATTTTATACTCTTGTGTATTTTTCAGGGTCCTCCATTATATTTGTGTAGTGCTTTGCAGGAGTTTCTGTAGCGCTGTGATAAAGAGGATGTACGTTGGGATAAGCAGATTTGGATTCAAATCTCAGTTTTGATATTTACTTGATGTTTAACGTCTCTATGTCTCAGTTTTCTCTATTTAAAATCAATAAAATAAACATATTTAGTAGATGTCCATGGTTACTAAATAAGTTCTGTATATAAAAGCAGTTCACAGAATGCCTGTTCCTGAGTAATACTCAAGTAGACCTGAAAGACCACAGAGACCATTGTACTTCTGATGCTACTAGTACCGGTGTTGTAATCATTGATACTCAAAAGGGTATTGTAAGGGCACATGTTGATATTAGTGTTACCAATTGACAAATGAATACTTAGAGGAGTTAAGGCACCAGCTCATAGTGTTACATATGGAGTTAAAAATTTCTGACTCTTATATTTGATATGGTTTTTGTATTATACCATGCAAGCTCCAACAGTTCAGTATTAGGATGCCAAATACATTCAAGATTCGAATTGCAATGCAATAGATGAAACGTAGTCAGTTTATTTTATACAGCACATTATTCTAAAGGATCACATTCTTAACAAAATGCAAATTCAAACCTTCAAATCCCTGTACTAATCCCTCTACTAACAGTTGTTAATTTTGATACTTTGGACCTAAGCACGAGGGATAGTTCTTTAGAAACATGATCAGGAGAGATGGGAGGCCAGAAAGGAGAGCGTTTAAATGTCAGCCCTGAAATGTTCTTAATACACGTAATTGTATTGCTACTATTCTGTAAAAGGAAAAATTCAAAAAGGGGGATAAAAGAAAGCAAAGCTTCCAAAAGTGAGAAAGCCATTGGTTGTAAATATAGTCAAGTTATGGGCAGATGATGTGTTAGGGAAAATATCTCAGTATACAAGGAGCCATATAGGTAAATATGTACAGTGGTCAAACTGACTTTCCAAAATTTGAAAAGATACATTTCAAGTCAGTCTGTAACAGTTACTGGAACAGATGCAGAACTGACTTGATCTAAAGAATTCCCTTATGGGTTTTGCAAGCTGTTATGTGAAGGAGTAGATTTTTAAAGTGGTGCCACTTAAAGATACCTTCATGGATTAGTGGGATTATAGGTTTTCATCAGTTGAGGAATATATTCCCTTGTGCATATCCTCTTCTTAGTAGTCTTAGTATTTGACAGTAGGGTAAATCCATCTTGGTGGGGACCTGCCTGTCATAACAGCCCCTCCCTTCCCCAGTACAAGGAGGGAGAAGAAAATTAAAGGAGTAAGACAATTCTTAAGCAATTTAGGTACTGCTTTAGCAAGTTGGCATGCTTTGGGTCTGGTCAGTCCACAGAGCTCACTGTGTCCCTGGAGGCTCCTGTGCTGAGTCTTTTCTACTCCTTCAGCCAACCACTTCTGATCCCACCCATTCCCCATTCACCCCCACCCTCTTGCCTCTGTGGTCCCCTTGCTTTGGCAGGCCACCTTCTTGAGCAGGATCTCTCCTAAGATGACCCCAGGCCATTGTTGTCATGGACACCAGTTCTGGTCAGATAATTCTATACATCAGGTAATTTTATATTTTATTTTATTTTATTTATTTTTTGAGATGGGTTCTCCCTCTATTGCCCAGGCTGGAGTGCAGTGGCATGATCTCAGCTGACTGCAACCTCCCCTGCCAGGTTCACACAATTCTCCTGCCTCAGCCTCTCAAGTAGCTAGGATTACAGGTGCCCACCATCACGCCCGGCTAATTTTTGTATTTTTGGTAAAGACAAGTTTTCACCATGTTGGCCAGGCTGGTCTCGAACTCCTGACCTCAAGTGATCTACCAGCTTTATAATCCCAAAATGCTGGGATTATAGCCATGAGCCACTGTGCCTGGTCTAATTTTATATTTTAAATGAAGAAGATAGGCCTTGTGTATTTCTGATGATGGCAACTAAACATAGGATGTATTTGAAAGTAAGAGTTTGTGTATAATGAGCAACTACTATAATGGCCAGTGTTTTGTTGTATAGGTTCATTCATTTGGAATTCAGAATAACCTTTTTGCGGTAAATCCATTTTTTACAGACGAGAAAAGGTGAGGTTAAGAGAATAAGTTACTCTAGGCCTTACAGCTCTTGGCCTAAATCAAGATTTAAATCAAGCTTTATAAGTCCACGTATGTTGGGGTTTGGAGCTAGTAAAACTATTGCTGCCTTACTCACTATGATACTATCTTTTTTATGCTCTGTGGCCAACAAAAAACTTCCCTGGTTTTACACTGATTTTGTTTAACAATTGTCCCAATACCTAAGTTTTGTTCATTTTTCTGTGTCTCATGCTTGGCTTAACATAGAATATACAGTAGATTCTCAATAAGTGGTGAATAAAATGAGAAATGAGTATGCAAAGAATATAGGCATTAAAATTAGGCAGAACTGTTCATGTCCTTTGCCCACTTTTTAATGGCGTTGTTTATTTTTTCTTTTGTAAATTTAATTTCCTTATAGATGCTGGATATTAGACCTTTTTCAAATGCATAGTTTGTAAATATTTTCTCCCATTTTGTAGATTGTCTGTTTACTCTGTTGATAGTTTCTTTGGCTGCACAGAAGCTCTTTAGTTTAATTAGATTCCATTTGTCAATTGTTTTTGTTGCAATTGCTTTTGGCGTCTTCATCATGAAATCTTTGCCCGTGCCTACGCCCTGAATGGTATTGCCTAGGTTGTCTTCCAGGGTTTTTATGGTTTTCGGTTTTACACTTAAGTCTTTAATCCACCTTGTGTTAATTTTTTTTTATATAGTGTAAGGAAGGGGTCCAGTTTCAATTTTCTGCATGTGGCGAGCCAGTTATCCCAGCACCATTTATTGAATAGGGAATTCTTTTCCCATTGCTTGTTTTGTCAGGTTTATCAAAGATCAGATAGTTGTAGGTGTGCAGTCTTACTTCTCTATTTTGTTGCTTCAGACTGTGTTTCTGTTTTTGTACCAGTACCATGCTGTTTTGGTTACTGTGGCCCTGTTGTGTAGTTTGAAGTTGGCTAGCATGATGCCTCCAACTTTGTCGTGTTTGCTTAGGATTGCCTTGGCTATTGGAGCTCTTTTTGGGTTCCACATGAATTTTAAATTTTTTTTTCTGGTTCTGTGAAGAATGTCAATGGTAGTTTAGTGCGAATAGCATTGAATCTATTTTTTGCTTTGGGTAGTATGGCCATTTTAATGACATTTCTCAAAAGAAGTACATACATGCAGCCAACAAGCATGTAAGTCTCAAAACGATGGTGAGGTACTTCCTCATGCCAGTCAGAATAGCTATTATTAAAAAGCCAAAAAATAACAGATGCTGGTGAGGTTGTGGAGAAAAAGGAACACTTATACACAGTTTGTGGGGGTGTAAATTAGTTCAACCATGTGGAAGACAGCATGGTGACTCCTCAAAGACCTCAAAACAGAAATACCATTCGATCCAGCAATCCCATTACTGGGTATATATCCAAGGAAATATAAATCATTCTGTTGTAAAGACACATGCACAGGTATGTTCACTGCAGCACTAATTCACAATAACAAAAACATGGAATTAACCCGTGGCCATCAATGATAGATTGGATAAACAAAATGTGGAACATGTACACTAGGGAATACTATGCAGCCATAAAAAAAGAACACAAGCATGTCCTTTGCAGGGACATGAATGGAGCTTGAGGCCATTATCCTTAGCAAACTAACACAGGAACAGAAAACCCAATACTGCATGTTCTCACTTATAAGCGAGATCTAAATGATGAGAACACATGGGCGCATAGAGCGGAACAACACAAACTGGGGCCTGTCAGAGGGTTTAGGGTGGCAGGAGAGAGGATCAGGAAAAATAACTAATGGATACTAGGGTTAATGCCTGGGTAATGAAATAATCTGCGCAACAAACCCCATCACAAATATTTACCTATGTAACAAACCTGCACATCTGCACATGTACCCCTGAACTTAAAATAGAAGTTAAAACAAACAACAACAACAAAAGAAATTAGGCAGAACTGAATTCAAATTCAGTCTCTTTGACAGGATTCTATGCCTTTATTTTTGTAAGTTGGGAAAAAAATATCTACCTTATGGGTTTGAGGAGCCAATGAAATCATGTCTGTAAGGCATCTGTTACCATCTTATAGAAAATAGACACTTGATATATGTTACTTTCATTCCCTTCTCTTCTCCCCCTCATATAAATGCCTTATGGTCTTTTGAGTTACCTTTGTTCTGCTCATACTGTACAAGATACCTGCAAAATCGTTCTTTCCCATTTAATTTAGCCTGCTACCTAATATGATGTCAAATGTATCCGGATTTTTTATTAAATATTTTTTGACATTGAAGATTGCATAGTAAAGTGTTAACAGATTTTCCAAATGTTCTTCAAATTCTGCAAATTAGATCAGTGTTTTTTTCTTTTCCTTCAAATGACCAGGTATTTATTTAACTTCACAAAATATCTAAATTGTAGTGGTTTTAGTCTGCAACTAATAACTTTTCCAATAATTTTTTATTTTTATATCTGTAAAGCCAGTCTTCTATATGCAATTAATATTCAGTGCTACTAATATTTGCTTATAATACTGCATTTTTATTTCATTTTTGTAATGACATTGCTTAATAGTAAAAAAAAAAAGAATTCTGTTTTTCAAGAAGTTTTATTAAAATATTTTGTAAACATTCTATTTAAAACATGGCATCATATCTGGAATAACCTGAAAGAAAATGTCATTTTTCTTACTAAATATAAAAGTCACAGATTTCAGAATGTAAAATTTTCTTTTTCAAAGTTTTAGTGACTCGCTTTAGAAATTGAATTAAATAATAGGAGTCTTCTGTGGTGTTAAATTTTTGTTTAGAGTTTCTGTATTATGGGATTACTTACAGGTGATGTTAGATACTTCAAGAAATAAACTTTTGGCATTAATCTTGCTTAATAGTTATATATTTTTTTATTTGAAAATAAAATGAGACCAGATGGACTGAAGAGAGCCTCCCGCACCTTTCTGCGTGGTGGAATTGCTATTGATTTATGACAAACGCCAGGAAGAGAAGGCAGGGACTGGGTTGTTGCTGTCAGATGAGAACTGAAAGCAGACAGGTTTTGTTATCAATCACTGGTTGTCGGTGTAAGACAGCAGCGGCTGTTATAATTGATTTGATGGCTCCGAATGACTTGAGCTTTAGTGGCCAAAGCGGATTGTAGCAACTCAGCCATGCATGACATTGACATGAAGAGGAAGTGACATGACTCCTCAGAGGCAAAGTTAAATGATTTAAAGGGGCAAATCTACTCATCAATTCAATAATTCATAAACTTTAACTTTTGATATGAGATGAAATTGATGAGAAAAAAGGAAAAAATAAGCTTTTATTTTTCATAGTTAGGCTTTAGGTGCTTTTTGTTTGGGTGAAACCAACTTTTCATATCTTCTTTTTTCACCCTCAATACTCTGTTATCCATAAATGTTACTCATATGTTATAATGCAGAATATCACATATTATGTATCATTCCTACCAAGCTGTTTGATGGGAACATGAGTTTCAAAGGGGAGCCAAAAAAGGAAGATAATAAGAAACAAATATCTTTTATATATGACCTTACTCCTCAGTTTGAAGAATGTAAATAAATAGTTTCATCAAGTCAGGTAACTTTAGGAACTAAACACAATAAAAGGTTAGAATTCGATGATATCATGCCTAATTATAATCTTAAATCAACCAGATTTCTGAAGGCATGTATGTATTAGCCAATTGGGCATGAACACTGGGAATGCATAGGGTGTGTATATGTGATGACAAGTTGGTTTCCATACTAATCTTGCCATAGATTCTGGCCTGGGCCAAATCAGAAACTGTCTCCTCTCAACAACTCATTGGTTGGTATTCGCTTCTTTGAGCACTGGGTTGGAAAATGCTCAATTGGAAAGAACATGGTGCTCATTTAGTGATGTCTGTGGTGATGGGTGCTGAAGAGGGAAGTGTCGTATTCCATACCACATGTCTGTCCTCACTGAACAGTGCTTGAACTGTCAAGGCTGATAGTGGAAGGAGATTGGGGGTGACTATTTCCTTGGGATTTTTGTTTCCTACACAAGCATGGATCAGAAACCTAAAGGGCAATAGTACTGGCGGTACAGAAGACTTTAATACAACTAAACCTTCATATCTTAGATATTATTCTTCAAATTTTACTTGTAGAGAATTTTTCAAAGTTATATACTTTTCTTTTATCAGGACTTTTTCCAGAAATCTGAAATTTGGTAGTTTTATTTTAAACTTCAGGATAAGATGATAGGACACAAGTTTCACACTAGTTTTATTTTAAACTTCAGGATAAGATGATAGGACACAAGTTACACACTAATTTTTCAATATCACCTTTCGTTATTTTGTTTTCAGTCTTTATACTCAGATTATGGGTGTTTTAGATTGAAAGATTTTGTGGAAATTAAGTTCTGATTTTGTTGTTTGTTTTGAGGAAAAGTAATGGTTAGATATATATTTCTTGCAAGTTTTACTCAATTGTGAACATTTTCATATTCATTAATGTGCTTATCTATTAAATACTTTTTAATAGTCTCCTTTGGATAAAATTGTCTATAATTCAGTAATAGTTCTTAGTGAGCTATGATGTAAGAAGAAAAGTTAACATCTAAATGAGTGCCTTAGAAATTAAAGAATGTACATAATGAAGAAACCTAAACATCATCTATCCTAGTGGCTTTCAAACTTTTTTAACTGAAACTCACATTTAGAAAAACATAATATACTAAGACCCACTACATACAAATACACATATACACACACACACCTCTACTAAAAACTGAAAACAAAAATTTCACAACTTTTACTTGTACTACAGGTGATGTATTCTATTTTCTTTTCTAATCCATTATTTTCTACTTTTTCCACTAAAAAAATGGAATATATAATGCCAGTTTTGGTGGATGGAGAACTGAAGTTTAAAAATAATGTTCTAATTGTCTGATTTTACTGATTAAGTAAACCTAAAACTTGAGAGGTACTTTTCATCAGACATATGTATATCTACCTTATGGATTTGAGGAGCCAATGAATTCATGTCTGTGAAGCATCTGTTATCATCTTATAGAAAATAGACAGTTGATATATGTTACTTTCATTCCCTTCTCTTCTCCCCCTCATATAAATGCCTTATGGTCTTTTGAATTACCTTTGTTCTGCTCGTACTGTGCAAGATACCTGTAAAATCATTCTTTCCCATTTAATTTAGCATGCCACCTAATATGATATCAAATGTATCCAGATTTTTTATTAAATATTTTTTGACATTGAAGATTGCATAGTAAGGTGTTACAGATTTTCAAAATGTTCTTCAGATTAGATCAGTGTTGTTTTCTTTTCCTTCAAATGACCAGGTGTCTATTTAACTTCACAAAATATCTAAATTGTAGTGGTTTTAGTCTGCAACTAATAACTTTTCCAATAATTTTTTATTTTTATATCTGTAAAGCCAGTCTTCTATGTGTAATTAATATTCAATGCTACTAATATTTGCTTATAATACTGCATTAAGTTTTTATTTCATTTTTGTAATGACATTGCTTAATAGTAAAAAGAATTCTGTTTTTCAAGAAGTTTTATTAAAATATTTTATAAACACTCTATTTAAAACATGACATCGTATCTGGAATAACCTGAAAGAAAATGTCATTTTTCTTACTAAATATAAAAGTCACAGATTTCAGAATGTAAAATTTTCTCTTTCAAAGTTTTAGTGACTCGCTTTAGAAATTGAATTAAACAATAGGAGTCTTCTGTGATGTTAAATTTTTGTTTAGAGATTCTGTGTTATGGGATTACTTACAGGTAATGTTAGATACTTCAAGAAATAAACTTTTGGTATTAATCTTGCTTAATAGTTATATTTAAATAAATAAATATATATATATATCAGGCCAGCACAGTGACTCTCACGCATAATCCCAGCACTTTGGGAGGCTTAAGTGGGCAGATTGCTTGAGCCCAGGAGTTTGAGACTAGCTTGGGCAATGTGGTGAAACCCTGTCTCTACTAAAAATACAAAAAACTAGCAGGCTGGGGAGGAATGCACCTGTAGTCCCAGCTACATGAGAGACTGAGGTGGGAGGATCACCTTAGCCCAGGAATTCGAGGCTGCAGTAAGCTGTGATCGCCACTGCACTCCAACCTGGGCAATGGGGGTGAGACTCTGTCTCAAAAAAAAAAAAAAAAAAAAAGTACCAAAAATTAAGCTGCAGGCCCTCAAGGAATTTACAGACTGAATTATAAATAGGACAAAACAATTAAATATGCTTAATTGTTTTGTCCTGTTTATAATTCAGTCTGTAAATTATATTTGTTATTTGCAATTCTATTTGTTTTAAGTTGGTATTAAGGGGGTTGTAACATTAGTGAGAAGAATATAGATAGACTCAAAAAAAGACTTGAGATACTAAATATAATTTGAGCTAAATTTTGAAGGAATGGAAAACAATAAACTTTTTTTTCCACAAGAGGACTTTTTTAGGAAGATGTTAAAAAATAGCATTTTGTACAAATAAGAAAACATGACAAACCAAATCTTATGGAACAATGAGGGTCAGAATAAGAGATTAATTCACTTTGGCTATATTAAGAATACTATGCTGATGTTGTTCTAATCTAATCCCTAAACTGATATCCCACAAATATTCAGCATAGTTTAGCACAGTGGATCAATTCTCATAATAATAGGCTTTTAAGTATTTTCAGTGACATAAGACACCAGGATTGAGAAAGATGGTCAGTAAAGACATCTAGATGTTAAAAATCTTCAAATTCAAGTGAAACCAGCAGAAAATAAACAAGAAATCTTTCTAACTTTAGGTACAAACATTTTTCAGCTGTGAAAAGCTAAGCAACTTTACTTTTTGGTTCTTCTTACTATATTCCTTTTTTATTTTTTAATAACTATATTGAACTGTAGATAACAAGCAAACTCGTATGATCTTTGAATATGGCAATTATGTCTCTTAACGTTGATTTACTCACTCATTCTGTTTCTAAGCTTTTTAACTGTGGTGATCAGTGTAATTACAGAACTACCTTTATGGTGAGAAGGCACAATTTACAGGTCAAAATGTTATAGAGAAGTAGGCACGGTATCTGTCTAATTAGATTGCTTAATATTTATCAGAATGGCATTCTTTTTTGTTGTGCTATTGCTTGACTCTGAGTCTCAAATATTCTTTCTTAATATAATTATATAATTGGATTTTCTGTAAACTTTATAGAGCATTAATCAGAATTAAACATTTAAGCTTGAAGTTTTATTTGCTGTTGGACATAAAATCGACAGTTTTTTCCCCAATGTCTTATAGTTTAATGCTAAGAAATTCATTCCATAGAGGTTCATTGTGCAGCTCCAGGGAGCATCTGTTTTAGATGCTGGATTGCTCTAGCTGTTCATGCCCTTGTAGACTTTACAGGGTCCACCTTCTTCTGCAACAGCAAGTAAATAAATAAAGTAGCAGCTTATTATGCTGTCAGTGAAACAAATGAGAATATATGATAAGCAGCAGAAGCCTTTCTTAATCACATTCAAGCTACAGTGAAGGGAGGTCCCAGAAGTTTGCAGGTAAGAAGCAACAATGAATGGAAGGAGGCAGGAAACATCTGAGCTTTTTAGAAGAACCAGTAGAAGAGTGATGTTGACAAGAAGGGAATAATGGGGAATGGCAAGCAGTTAGAGAAATTAGCAAGGTAGGCTGGGACCATACAGGTAAGGTAAGGATTTGGGATTATATGCTGACAGCAATAATACTATCTCATTTTTATTAGGCACTGATAGGTGCTGGGAATTATGCTAAATGTTTCACATGCACACTTATGTGATCATCTCAACATCCTATGAAGTAGACGGTAATACTATCTCTGCTTCATAGATGGCAAATGGAAGATGTAAGGAAGGGAATTAACTTGCCAATATAACAAAAGCAGAGTGTTTTGAGGGCAAGGCAGAGTGGCCTCAAATCTTAAATGTCAGGTTCCAGAGCTCACATTCTCAACTACTATTATACGTTTTATACCAATTTCATTTTACCTTTAACTAAGCCTATATTTACTTTCCTGTTGTTGTTGTTGTTTTTAAGTTATTTTTTTGGAATAGCTAAATGTATGAGCAACAAAAAAATAGCAGGCTTACTTTTCTGTGATGCATTTCCACCCTACAGTCTCTCCTTTTATAATGAAAATAACTGAAAAGCTATAGACTCTTCTCAGTTTATTGTATTTCCTTTTGTTTTGTTTGTCCTTGTGTAGTCAAATGCTATACTTTTCCTTTATGATTTTTTTCAGGCACTTCCAGATTTATGAAACATAAAGGTGTAAAATTATTCTACTGGTAGAGTAGAAATAAAAGCTAAAAAATATTGCCAGAAACCAGGCATATAATGGAAATGGGCATGCCAGGCAGAGGCCTGAGGCAGATTGAAGAGCGTGTCCTGTCTGAAGAGGTCAGTTGCTGCCCAGCTCAGTCACATGATGTCTAAGACTAGTTTTGCTATTTCTCACAGAAAAATCAGAAATCTACATTTTTATGTGAAATGTCACATTTAAGATTTAGGGCTCCCTGCTTTTTTAAGTAGCTGACCAGATAAAACCAAATACTGTAATAGCTTTCAACTCAAGAGCCTAACTAAACTGTTGTCCTCTGATTTTTTTAGAACTATACTTAATTCTGTGATCCATCTGAATTTTATTTTGATTCATAGTATTTTGTATAAATTTCAATTTGCTGAAGTGGGAAGATCACTTGAGCCCCAGAAGTCACAGCTACAGTGAGCCAAGGTCACACCACCACACTCCAGCCTGGTCAACAGAACAAGACCCTGTCTCAAAAAAAAAAAAAAAAATTAATATATTCACCGGAAGTCACAAAAATAGTAGAGAAAGATTCCCTGGACCCAGTTTTCCCCCAATAATAATATCTGGTACATAACCAGGAAATTGGCAAATTGACATTGGTACATTCTACAGGCCTTATTCAGACTTTACAAGTTTTACATGCATTTGTTTTTGTATGTGTGTTGTATATTTGTATATAGGTCTTTGCAATTTATCACATGTATAAATAACTAACATCACAATCAAGATACAGATTTCACTACCACAAAGATCTCACGCTACCGCATTATGGTAAATTGTTTTTTGTTCTCCTCCCTACCCCATGCCCCACCCGCACCCCTCCTCACCCCCACACACAACTGCCAGGAGTAACTGTAGTGCAAATTATTGAATGATATCTTTCTAATCTATTTAATTACTGTTTGCTTCTATATTAGAGTTCTTTCTGGTCATTATTCCAACTCATCTCCATGCCTGCTCACAGTTACTGTAATCTTACTGGACTAAAAAAGAGACAGAATATGATTTCAGACCAGCCAAGGGGAAATGTCATAAGTAACTGCCTGACTGATACATACCTAGGATCTTGCTTCTGCCAAGGTGAGTGCTGGCTCTGTGGTTTCTTTGAGCCAGTCCACTGACTATAGTCAAGCTTTCCATTGGTGGACATTTTCACACCTTGCCAGGAATTCTGATGCCTCTCTTCTTTGCCACATGAATGTCTTGGTCACAGGCAGTTCCAGTGTACTTCACCAGTAACATTCTTGTGCCTTCTGAGCATCCCATTGTAATTAGTGAAGTTATTCAGAGATATCAGCTCCCAGTAGCTTGGAGGGTTCGTGGTGCACAGTCAGCTGTCCTCTCAAGAGACTGATTTATCCATCCTCTCACAGCCCTTCTTTGGAGCTTCCTACTTCTTCTTATAATATATCCTACCTTTGTAAAACCATGTTTCTTACTTAGAGTTCCCCATGTATACACTTTTCTACTTCATACATAGAGAAAAATTCGTCTACATAAGTACATTTTTTTCCATTAAATATCAATACTTTCCTGTGTATTGGTAAAAGTTAAATATATCCTATTATAGTCACCTGTTTTTATATTACTTCACATTCTACATATTAATTTTCCTTTTCTATGTGCCATGATTAGTGTTTATGCATAATTCAACTTGTTCCAGTTAACCATGATTATATTCATTTTATAACTTTATTTTTAATAGGTAATACATTATTATACCTAAAAATGGAAAATTTACAAAAATTTTACTCCTGTGTCCATTATACACACAATTTCTTTCTACAGTGTCAATGTAACCACTATCTCTTCTATCTTTTCTTTTTTATGTAACTTAAGTCTCTTTATATCCTTATACCTTAAATATCTTTTCCCATTTTTATTGGGTTATTAGTTCTTTTTCTTAATTCCAGGAATTCTTTATGTATTAATTCATACAGATGTCAGTCAACATTACATCATTTACAATAAAAATTGTCTATAGAAGTTTTCTTAGGAACAGATAAGCTAATTCTTAAATTCAAATGGAAAAGCAAATAAGCAAAAACTAGAGAAAGTAAGAATTAAAAATAAAAAGAGTAACCAGTGGGGGTGTCTAGCCTTACCAGATACTAAAACATGAAGCAACAAACAAGAAACCAGGAGAATATATTTCAACTCATGTAGGACTTTCTCCTTTATTTTCTTTCTGATGCCCTGTCAGACTGGTCTAGTAAGGACTTTCTTTAAGTTTCAGTGTACTTTTAAGACTACCCTAGGCATTTTTAAATTTATCTTTAAAAGTTGACAACAAGATGTCCCAGGCCCATTTGACTTTTTTTTTTTTTTTTTTTTTTTTTAAACTCTGCTGCAGGACTTAGAATCAATTACTCTCCACACTCACCTTCTTTAGTGGAAGAGAGTGTCTGAAACCAAAATAGGGGTATTAGGGCTGCATGTCAAATTGTGTATGGTGGTAGACCTGCTGTATGAAGCCGCAGCCAGGCCTTTTTAATAACAGACTAGACAAGAAATTTCCTTTTCAAGTTCATAAGTTCACGATGGTTTATTTATTTTCTCTACATCACATCTTCCTAACCATAGAAATAAGAGCCAATGCTTATATAACTCCTACTCTAGGTAGGCAGTGTTTTGCCATTATATGTGCCAACTTCATCCCCAAAATCCCATAACGCCCAGGGCTTATATATATGTATACACATACCACGCACATAGGCGAGGAACTTTAGACACAGAGAGGTTAAGTAAACTTGCTCAAAGTTAAATAGCTAGTAAATGGCAGAGGTGGGATTCAAGCCCATACATTTATCCATATTTTTTATTTGAGAAAGAAGGATGGATGCTGATAATGACTCCTATGGAAAAGTTTCCAAATTCCCAGTTTCGTTTTAGGCAGACATTTGGGAAGAAGACAGATTGTGGATCAGCCCAGAGAAGTTCTAAGTCTTCTTCCCTGAATAACAAACAATTCTTTTATTTTGCTCTGTGTGACCTCAGGGATATTGGACCTAATTATCATTCCAGTTTCCTAAACAACCACCTGTACCACTAAGGAACTATAGCCTGGATTTGACCACCAGCTGTTGTCAGGGGAAAGTAAACACCTACTTTGTTAACTGTAGGTCACAGTAACCTTGCAGGAAATCCTCAGAGGGTTGCTTTGTTTTTGAAGAGGTTTCTTCAGATAGAACTAATTCACTGCCCCATTGAAAGACATGATAAGGAACAAAACATTAATGTAAAAAGAGACCCATTTCTATTTCTTTGCAGTTTTTAAATCTCTATAAACAGAAAAGATAATTTATATTAAAAGGCTTTATAAATGAGTACATTTTATTATTATTCTTGATTTCTAACATCTAATTTCTACTCCATTCACCAGGACCTCTTAATCAATAATCTTATACAGTTTTATTTTTAATATGTTTGTATTTACATCTTTGATCCTAAGGCTAATGTTTTATTATATTGCATTTTCACACTCAATTACTCGTTTTTCTTAAATGTCTAGTGAGGACAGTTAAACTATCAGTTGAAAACTAAAATGTTGAGACAGAATGGTCCCACAGATCACTTCTTTTATGAGTGAAGGGTCACTACATCAGCCATCTGAACCCCTCTTGGCCAGGCATTGAGGACTGAGACTTTCAGGCTGGATCCATGACTAAGTACAAATGGAAGAAATATGTAAAGCATTGGGGGATTCTTGAGTTGGTTAACTGGACCAGGATGCTCAATTATCCCATGAAAATAAGGTCCTGAGGTAGATAACAGGAGGTATACATTGTATGGAACATAGGCTGGGAAAATCAGATAAGAGCAGGCAAATAGACTTACCCATTGCTTGGGACCGATGACTGCCCTTTCCCAAAGTTTTATATTCAGATTAACTGGTTCTATCTGTGAATAACACATTCACACAAATTCAGCATTATTTGATTCAGTGATCCTTGTTTTATTGTATGTGCATTCCAGAGAATACATCAGTTACCTATAAAAGATGACATATGTAGGTCAAGACACACACAAAAACACACATGGACATACACAGACATATGAACATATTAATTATATAGAAATAGAAATAAGTGGTTTTATATAAAATGCTTTCTATAAATTTGGTTATATGAAATAATATATGCAAATCTATATAGTTCTAGAATAATGTACTTGTAAAGTGAAATTTTAATTCATAGAATGGAATAGGCTTTTTATATTCTGTTGAATATGGCAGCTATGTTTTCAAGA